>NC_044496.1:44531635-44646635 GCF_902362185.1 Chanos chanos
TTACACATTGCTGAAAACTGGGTAAACCTTTTTTGAAATTCAAAAAACAGCTCAGTCAACACAAACTGGTCAATGGAGTCTAATGTTACCATGATGTATTGTGCAGCTGGTGAATCATCAAATAAACACACAGAGCAGGTTTACTAGGGCTTGAAAACCAAACCATTTGGATTATCTCCTCCTGCCTTAATCTCCTGAAACACATCTATCATAAAAACCATGAATGAAGAAATTCCATTGTGGTATTGTAGAGGTAACTGACATATTTCTCTTAAATCTCCTTGAAACTACATGTTGTCCGAGGGAGCAGTGCCAACTGTTGCATTAGTATGATACAGGCTATGAAATGATTCAAACTGGAAACTGCCCAGGAGATGCAGATGTGTCAGGACAGCTCGATGAATCAAAGGATGCATGGTTATAGTTAAATGTCATATAATTATCACCAGTTTGGTGGGGGTGGGGGGTAACTGTGGAAACACATTTCTATAAAGTATGAATTGGAGTGTGCATTTGTAGAGTGTTAAAAGTGCTAAAAATATAACACCACCACCATGACCAACAACAACAACAACAATAAAAATAGCAATATTAATAAAAATAATAATAGTAATAATAACGCTAATGAAAATAATAATAATAATGCGCACAACATCTTTCAGATTATCTGTAATCTGGTTGTGTACTTTCCCTCTGATGTAGTCACTGAACTCAGCTGGCATTGCTTACATAAACAACGCTGATATATTTAGTATGTCTTCAGGGCCCTGCACTGCAGGACTCCATGTCAGCACAGTACACACAGGTTACTTATGGCTCACACCTTCTATATGGCATAACAGTATCTCAGCATCTCATGATTTTGCATTGGACAGTCAGTACAGATAACTCAATGTGTTTGCCCTCAGAGATTTAACTCTGAAATGATCCAGCTCAGCTGAGCGCACTCCATACCAACCCAGGACTGCTTAATGCATTGTCCCGCAGGGCAGCTGTCAGAGCAGGAACAATATTGTTACTCTCCAAAGTAATGACCCAAAGCCGTACTCCATTACCAAACTTAGTGCTTACTTAATAACACATGTGCACTGAGAATGAAATTACATTTGTGAGCTGCTAGCTTTACAAGCTGTGCCTGATGCCTAAAAAAAAATAATGTACTTTACCTTCATTCCTGGTATCTGAATCAAACTTAATTTCTTAAATGCCACCAAATGAGCCATTATATTGCTGGTCAGGCTATATGGAAAATAACCTGTGCGAAGCAGAGTGAAGGAGGTGGGACTTTGGTTTAGGGGAGGGGGAGGTAAACCTTGTTATGTGGAACTGCGCGCACACACGCACACACACACACACACACACACACACACACACACACACACATACAATTCAAGTTCATCTGTCTAACCTTTCTAATGATCTGAATATTAAATCTACAGTAAATCAGACATTCATGTGTGTGCACATGCACGTGTGTGTGTGCGCGTGTTTGTGTGTGTGTGAGTGTGTGTGTTTAAAAATGGTTGGAGTAAAAGCCTACATGAAACACTTGAGCTGCTCAGGTAGAGCTTTTCCTGCTCCTGGTTTTAGTGAAACTCTCTCTGTGTAAAGACTTGGTCTTGCTTTCGACTGTGTACATTCTATTCCATAATATTAATGAGTGTATCAGGAGATAGCAGCAGTTCTCCCCCAGGGTGTACCTGGTAATGAGGGCCAAATGGGAGCCATTAGGTGAAATGACTGCAGGTGAGGGGCATGGCAGTTAAATTACTCTTTTTTTTTTGTTCGGCTGGCATGAAATATGGTGAGAAAGACAGAAAGATGAGAAGAACAGAATAAACGTTTTTCTTTTGTTCCAGCCGCATTTGCCTCTTATTTCAGTAAAGTGTGTAGCTCAGATATCCTCCCATTTCACTAGGGAAGGTGTTACAAAACATCTCTAAAAACATCTTGGGCTCTGCTGACAGATCTACAGACAGTTACCCTAAGTTCAACAAACTCTTTGAAGTTCAGAAAGGGTTTGAAGTCAGAAGGACCAACAATGGGGGATGGTCAGTTTGAGATCCAGTAAATGTCTAAAAAGTGTCTAAAAGTGTCTGGTGTTTAATATAGTGACATTAAGTTATAAAATGTTATGTTCTGTCAGCAAGGGCCTGGTGCAGTCTATTCTTAAGCACTGAATACTAAGTCTCTCCATAAATGCATCAACTTGTGTTTGCTGATTGTTTTTAAGGATTTGAAGTACACTCTAAGTGTGTGATTTCTGCCAGAGTGAGGCCGCCTGTCGCACAAAATCATTCTCACCAGTGTAGTCATCATTCACGCTCTAGTGATTTTCAGTCAAAAAGGAGCCGATATCATATTCACATATCAGATCCGATTTACCCAGTCCTAAGTGCGTCTCTCTATCGATTTCGGTATAATTTGGCAGCATTAAGAGGATTGAGGGACAGACAGATGAAGTATCTGTTGACAGAATAAAAACCTGCTCTAGAACAGAGCGGACTTGCTCTCTAACACTGCTGTCAGTCATCTGTATGCAGATGGAGAGATTACACAATCAGACAGCTTCCCTTTCCTCTCGCAAGAACTCTTACTGTATTTCTCCTCTCTCTCTCTCTCTCTCTCTCTCTCTCTCTCTCTCTCTCTCTCTCTCATTCTCATTCTGAGGTAGGTAGATTGTAATGGGGATTAACTCAATGACCAATTAAATTAATGATATGGACCCTCATCTGCTTAAGGAATGTAATCTATACAGATCCACTGAACTAAGCTCATCTCTTTTAGACCAAAGTAGTGCAAGTAGTACAGCGTCTTACCTGACCTCAGAATTTGAAAACTATTTTTTAAAGTTTTCGTACAGAATTTTTTTTTTAAATGTACTGTGAACCACATGAATTGTCAAGTGTTATGTCCATATTTCTGAACATCAGTCCCAACTTCTGTGCAGTGTTCTGTGCAAATGTTCAAAATGATTAATGCAGACCCTTTATAGCTAAAAAAAAAAAAAAAAAAGCTTATAAATTATGAGTGAGATCATTTTAACTGAGCAAATTGTTTCAACTGTCATCCTATGACCGGTTCACTGTAGTAGTCTTTCTGGACTGTACTTCTAAAATATTGCATTTTTTAGGTTTTCCATGGAAATTATGTTTAAATATTTCCCCCTTTTTCAGATTTAAGGTTCCCAGCTCATTATACATTTGAAAACTTTTTCATGAAAGTGAATTTCATACGATCTGGAAAGGAATCTAAATCCCACTTGTATTTTATGACCTTAAATAAGAGAACGTTATTAAAACATTACAGATTTATAGAATAATGTTCTATATTGGCATTTCTGGGCACTGTGCATATTTAAAGGCTTGACTGCTGAAGAGAGCAGTGCCCACGCAATGCATCTAATACCATTCCAGTATGTATTGAGACAATACAAATCAAATGTCCTTTTGTGCCACCACCTGCTCCTCTGTGACCTAACTCCGTAACCTCGGAAATTACAGTTGTCATTGCACCTGATTCCAATATGCATCTCGTCCCCCACACAAAGTCCTGCTGTATAATGCCTACACACAGTTGATGACTAGACCTCCCTTGTGGTCTCTTGTTCATGCTATAATATCATCCTGTCCACTTTTTCATTCATTTCCCTCTCTCTCTCTCTCTCTCTCTCTCTCTCTCTCTCTCTCTCTCTCTCTCTCTCTCACTCTCTCTCTCTTTCTGAGCATCAGTAATCTGAACTACAAATCCCATAGCATAATAATCCATCAGTCTCTCAGAAGTTGACTGACTGTGAAGAACTCACCTCATAATCAATGTATGTGTGTTTCAGTAGGCTCTAACGACCACCATGTGGGTTACAGTGTGGATTAATCATCTTCACATCTCCCATGGTGAAGTTCTGTCTGTGTGATCATTAATGTGAAAGAAGTGTCGCTGGATTCTGACAGATATGAGTGAGTGTTGACTTTAATGACACTGTCCAGATCTCAGTCGAAGTCTCCTTCAGGTCTAATGGCACACATGTGCCCCACTCATTCTCTCAGTATCATCTCATCCTGTAACACCTGCTAGCTCCTATCCACCACCATGGTCTGTGACATGTTATCAACCACCAGCAATGCATGTTCCATGTTAATCACTAACATCTGACAGACTTTCCTACCAGTTCAGTGATCCATGTTCTAAGTGCTGTAGCCAGTGAGACCGAGGAGCATGACTTTAAAGTAAATATACTGTCTGTCAGTAGGTTCGCTTAATCTACATTCTTTCAGTATTTAAAATGTCATTAGGTGTTTGTTGATGTGGTGCTGATTGCTTGTAAAGTTTAGGGAGAATTTCATCAAGTTAGGATGGAGTACGAGTCTGTGTAAACATGTATGTAATATTTAGAAAGGATGTTTTAGCGTAACTTCTCTCTGTGTGCAGTTAAAAGATGTTTCTGTATGTGCTGTATGAATTTCTGAACCGTACTCTGTCCTCCATCCTCAGACTGAATGACAGCAAACATTGTGGTATCTGTCACGATTTAGATGTGTCAATTAACTTGAAGCCACTGTCATGATGGTCCTTGAGCTGAACTCTGTTACAGTTTGTCATGCGGACCACCAATTCGTCAGGTCATGATGACTTGGTCAGGAGGGAAAAATAGAAAAGGGTCCTTGAGTTTAGCTCAGATTGAAGAATATAACAAAAAAATATATATTGATTCTACAGCCTTACAAACTACTTACACATTTTTGTTTACTATTTTATTTTACACTCACGCTCACATTCACTGATTCTTTGAGCTTTATGGATCTCTTAATCTAAATTTATCAGAAGAGTTTCACCCTTTTTGCACTTCAATTTCACTTGGATCAAAGAATCTAACAAAATACTTATTGGATCTACAACCTTGTTGTCCTTGCACAGACATGTACCATCACTGCCGTCTCCCATTTTTCAGTCAGACATGGACAATTATGATAAGGTTAACCTGTTGCATGGAACGTAACAGAAAAATGACTTGGACCATGTGAGACACTGGACGTTTCTGGTGTGACTGTTGTCACTTGATAGATTGGAATTGGACTGTGTCAACTGTGTGTTCAAAACTGGCGAAAACTGGACCAGAAATGATGTGTGTGTTCATGCTGCATTACACACGTGTGATTTGTGTCACGTGTGAGGGGGAAAAATCAGAATTGACTCATTTTTTTAGTTGCAGTGTGAATGCTAATCGTGGAGAAAGGATTTTGTATTGTAAATTCCCTTGAGTTCCTCGTCCTCAGTGTGAAACCCCACTGTGTCATACATGCAAATACAAATACGGCTGTTTTCCTACATTTCTATACATAAATTTCACACCCAGTAGGGAATGGACTATTCCAAGGACCCAGCACTGACAGAGGGCCCTCACAGAACACTATTAATAACACCATTAAGATATGGGAGGCCCAATACTATATTCTTTCATAGGGGCCCAAAATTTCTAGCGACGCCCCTGCTTCAGTCATGCAGTGTTGTGAAAAAGTATTTGTCGCCTTCTTCCACATCGACGTGAAAGATTGATATTGAATTATAGGAAGAGTATGGTTGCGGTCATCACAGCTAAAGGTGGTGCCGCCAGTTCAAGTGTAAAAGGTAATTAAGGGGGCAATTATTTTTGCTTATTAAACTTTGTTTACTAAATAAATGAAATAATAACAAAATAAATGTGCAATTTGTTCAGTCAGGTTTCCTTGAACTAGTATTAGATTGTGTCCAAAGTCCTGAAAGGATCCAGTGTGACAAATATGCAATGACAGAGGAAATCAAGAGGGCGTCAGATCATTTTTCACAGCACTATAGATGCAAAAATGCTGAATCACTAAATGTACATGTGAGCTAACATGGCTAAATGGTCACATGGTATTGACTCAGCTGATTGTGTCACCTTATAAAGTTATCCAACATTACTGGGAGGTCTCACTCTGAATCTTCACTCCAGAAAACCATTCCCAAAGACTTACCATCATCCTTATCGTTTCTCTCTCTCTCTCTCTCTCTCTCTCTCTCTCTCTCTCTCTGTTTCTTACCTAAAGGGAAGATATGTGAAACTTTTATGAAATGCTTCAGTCCCTTTTTCATTATGATCCTACTATTTATCACTGTCCAGCCTAGCACCCCCCCCCCCCCCACCCCCAGTTTTACCTAAGGATCAGATTGAAGTTTAGAATTTCGCTTGTGCTGATTCCATCAGTCCTCTGAACATATGAAAGAGATTACTCTTTTTTTTTTTCATGCTTAATATTTTATGGTCAGTCATTGATCCTTTGAACTTTATCTATGCTTTAATGTAGATGTTCAGAAGAGCTCCTCTCTTTTGGCACTTAACACATTTGTGCCAGTGCTCGCTGTGGAGAAGAACTTGAAGTAGAAGAGACAGTGTAATAAAGCGAATAGAACCTGAAGCAGAAGAGATGGGGTAAGAAAGTGAAAAAAGTGAAAAAAAAAGCCTAAGACCTCTGAGATAGAAGACTAGGAGCCATTGCTTTGGTCTGACTGATATGGAGGTCAGGTCAACAATCCATCTTTTAAAGTGAAAGATGTTTGTTCAGTGCCATCGATTGAAGATTTATGATTTAAGCTGAAGATGTGCATACCTCAGGTGGATGACCTCAGGCAAACACTGCTCTCATTTACTCTTTTATTTCTTTTCCCTGAGAAACTTAAACTTAAACTTGATTATCCTGTATTCTTTAACATCTCTTGCCTCATTTTTTTCTGTCTTGTGCTCGTTCCCCTAATTTTTCTCTCACTTTTCCTCGTTACCTGGCATCTCTGACCCCCTCTCTCTCTCTCTCTCTCTCTCTCTCTCTCTCTCTCCTATTCACTGGCTCGCTCTCACCTAAGGGTGAGAAGGAATGAGGTGAATCATCCAATCACGTCTGATGTTGCTTAGAGAGATGACGTTGAATACTGATGAACGTAGGGCTGAAGTGGCCCATGCTGCCTGCTCTTGTCCACAGGGTCTCTTTGCAATGATACATCCCACATATGTAGTCAAGCTATAATGTCCTGCAGTTTGGTGAAGTATGATATGTCCACTCATTCACACAGAACTGAAATCTACAGCATTCTTTGGAGCGACCAGGCACACAGATAAACTAAGAAATAAGAAATGAACATTGATATGTGTGTACGGTAAAGAAAGAATGAAAGAAAGAAAGGAGTATTTATACAGAACAGAACTAGAATAGACTAACCATAGACCAAAGATTTCATTAACAAAGTGAATTAAGAAACCAGGGAGTGTTTAAACAAACCTAACGGAATATCCAGGAGAGGGGGGAGTAGTAGAGGTAGAGGTGCTTTATTTGTCACACACACACACACACACACTGAGCAGTGAAATGAAGCCTCTGCATTTAACCCGTCCTAACACCAGTGAGCACACACACACTAGAGCAGTGAGACACACACACTAGAGCAGTGAGACACACACTATGAGCGAGGAGCAGTGGGCAGCTAACACCGCCGGCGCCCAGGGACCGACTCCAGGTCCTTATGCCAGCGCCTTGGTCAAGGTCACTTACAGGAGTACTAATCCTAGCATGCATGTCTTTGTGGAGAGAGAGAACCAGGGCGCGATACCCGTTCAAAGTGGTTCCCCATTGTTTTCAACGTCAAAATTACTCTCTGCAGCACTCAAAATATGAGGGTAATGACTAACTATTCATAAATGTGACTGTACATAATTATATTTGTGGCACCACAAAGAACATTATTGATCAAATGCAGTAATAATTACTCATACATCAGAGTGGACTAGGCTATGTTAACAGTGCTCAAAATCAATATTAGAAAGCAATTATTATTACATTACACTGTTGAATGGAAAACATTGCGTATCCACAGAAGAGTCAAAAATGAGTTGAACAATAGCCAGTTTACAAAACAAAGGTTTATATTGGCACCACATCACAAACTGTCAAAGGTTCATCTTGGCCAGTGTGTTATCATGAAGCATGACTGTCCCCAACAGACATAAACATTAAAGTGTCTGTTTACAGAGTTAACAGCATGATATTTACTGAAGCTCAAAACAGTAAACAGCAAGCTGTCAAAAGACTTTAATCAGAGACCAGACACATTGAGATGTTCTGTCCTGTCCACCCTATTGCAACTGGGACATTAAAGCCACACTTAGAATTACACAACTACACTGTGCAATGTTATTTATTTGTTGCCGTTGTTGTTGTTTGTTTGTTAGTTTGTTTGTTTGTTTGTTTTTTAACAAAGCAGTAAGACGGTCATATTTTGCATGCAAAACAGAAAAAATATTGAAAATATATTGAGCCAAACATGGTAGGATTATGTTTCATAAATAAATCATCTGACCACTGTGCATCTGCTTTTTTTTCTAAAATTACAATATGCTGCAAACACAATCTGAATAATATGCATCATATATAGTGAAAAGTGTTTTATTCATGATGAGTGCAGTTTAATGCATAAGCATACCTGACATTCTGTGTCTATCCATTACAGAATACAATCTGGACTGTCCACAAATAGTATGATTCTGTGTCTATCTATAACAGAACACAACTTAGATTCTACACAAATAATAATCTTGACCTCGTTACTCTGGCTTGGATTTACAAATTTTTATCATTTGTAAATCACTGTCATAAATCCATTGAGACAGCATACACTGGAAGCAAAGTATTTTACTGACGAAACCAGAGTACACAAACCAGAACAAAAGAGACTGGAATAGAGCTGAACAAGACCAAGAATCATTCAGAAGCAAGGAAACCATGGCTCAGTCGTTCATGAAAACAGAGTGAAGACTTTG
This sequence comes from Chanos chanos, assembly GCF_902362185.1. Classification (NCBI taxonomy): domain Eukaryota; kingdom Metazoa; phylum Chordata; class Actinopteri; order Gonorynchiformes; family Chanidae; genus Chanos; species Chanos chanos. The sequence goes on from NC_044496.1 coordinate 44,540,460, forward strand.
CCAGGGACAAATGAAACGGAAGGGTAGATATACACAGAGAGTGGAAAGGGTAATCAAGAGAAACTGAGTGTAGACAAGGCTGATTTGACCTTGGAAACATCTCTCATAGACTGTCAGAGGAGACGGTGAATACAGAGGTGTGACAACCACATAGCTAGCTAAACTTAGCTCCTGTAACCAGTCTGCAACATGGGAATAAATGTGTGTTTGTGATTACGAAAACGACTGGCTTAACTAATGCCACAATATCACACAAGACCAATTCAAAAAAAAGAAAAACTCTGTTCAGCTGTCAGACATAATAATACCTGATTGATTTGGTCTGTATGATAAATTAAAATAGTTCATACTGTTGTCACAACTATTTGAACGTCCATGTTTGCAAAAGGCGGTAGCCCAAATGTTACTGAAGGAGCTGGCTTGTAGAGGGAAAATAGACAGATTACCAAGGGTTTATTTTAAAACTTCAAAGTGAAGACATGGTCAGCTAATGCCTTAAATGTCAGACAAAGATATAGTTTTAAGAGAATTTGAGAAGTAGGAACTGAAAGCAAGACACACTATAGTAACCTACATCAACATTTACAATCACCCTGACGTTGATAAAACTAAAGTACCAGCAAATCATATCACAAAGCCCAGTGAAATAGTCTGTGTGATATTCAAATTATTTAGAGACAGTCCCTTCTATTACTGTTGATCCAGCACATAAAAGATTTTGAATGCTCTCATGTTTCATCAGAGAGGTACAGGACAAGTTGTAGGCTCTCTTCATACTAACACGATCCCATCAGAGAACATGTTTTATTTGACATACATGTTCAGATGGTCCTTTCAAGCTCACAGGCTTGGCATGAGATACGCTGCCCTCAGGCCAACTGGCATAGTCCAGTTAATCGGTGCAGTCCAGTTCATATCAGACGCAGGACTGGAAAGTGACGCGTAATGATGTGTGTGACCAAAAATAAATAGGTAACTAGAACACACATGAAGCTCATTAGCATTTTATTCGAGTTTTGAGTTTGGCTGAATAAAGTTTAGATACCGAATGTGATGTGCTTCGTTCAACGCTTTGGGAGCAGGCACGTAGAGAGGATCAGACGGGGTCGGCGAGCTGATGGGAAAAGTCTGGGCTGACATTCAGATCCAGATGTGGCAGAGATGCTGAGGGAGGATGGGGATGACGTCATCAACGTAAATGTGCCTTTTTATGGTGACTGCAGAAAGAGGGATTTCAGCCCAAAGTAGGGTATGGGTGAAGTGGGTGGGCATACTATGAGACGGTTTGACTGGGCTTGTCACTGATTTTGACGTTTTGTCTTTGTACCATCATGTATTTGCATACAAAGACAAAAATAAGGTATTAAAAAATATGACTGAAGAGAAGTACACTCCCATGCAGAAATCACATTCTGAAGACACTGCAAAGAATATAACATGTTCCAGATAAGTACTGGAACAATAGGCTGCTAAATGCATGTGGTGCAGATCAGCTAATTACCAGTGCTGAAGATTAATAGCGTCCAGACTAATAAGATACAGATACATACAATGTTGTAGTGTACAAAGAGCAAAGTGATTAAAGTAATAAATAAAAGGTAAGTCCCAGTTTAAGAGCAATCCTGATATATTCAAGTGATCAGATATATTTAGTGTTCTGGTAGTCCTGATGTGCAAAGAGCAGAGTGTTAAGAGTCCGGTAGCACCTCCTGTATTGCTTCTGTACACACCAGGGTTGAATAAGTGTGTTGTTAAAGGTTCTCTTTAGCTGAGCTACCATGTTGTTTAGGGGGGTGGGAGGCATTGTCCAGGATCACCAGCAGTTTTGCCCGCATTCTGTCCTCCACCAGCTCCTCCAGTGTGACCAGCTGGGATCCAATGACAGACCCAGCCCTCTTTATGAGCTTACTCAGTCTGTTGGCATCCCTTGTTGTGACGCCTTCTCCCTAGCACACTACAGCATAGAAGAACAACAAACTGATAAACCATGTGGAGCGTCTTGTTGCGTACATTGAAGGACCTGAGCCCTCTCAGGAAGTAAAGCCGGCTCAGGCCCTTCTTGTAGATGGCCTCGGAGTTGGTGGACCATTCCAGCTCGTCATCCAGTTGAACGCCCAGGTACTTGTAGGACTTGACGATCTCCTCATCACTCCCACTGATGCAGACCGGAGAAGGTGGGGTCTTCTTCTTCCTGAAATCCACCACGATCTCCTTTGTTTTGACCACATTCAGCTGCAGGTGGTTTTCCCCACACCACTTAACAAAGCGGTCCACCAGACCCCTGTACTCCCCCTCCTGCCCACTCTTCACACACCCCACAATGACAGTGTCATCAGAGAATTTCTGCAGATGACAGGATTCGGAGTTGTACTTGAGGTCCGACGTGTAGATGGCGAACAGGAAGGGAGATAGCACAGCTCCCTGAGGGGCCCCGATGTTACTCACCAGAAGCGAAGACACACAGCTCTGTAATCTCACAAGCTGTGGTCCACCTGTCAGGTAGCCCTCAATCCATGCGACCATGGGGGCATCCACCTGCATGTCCTCCAGGTTATTCTTCAGCATAAATGGAAAAGAAAAACTGTGAAAAGTGTAATCTTAAATTGAGGTATTTTCATTTTTAAACCAGTGAAATATGGCCATATTTGAAAAGAATATTAAGTAGCATATTAAGCCCCTATACATATGGGATGCTTGGCATGTAACAGATTGTCTAATAGATATTCAGTAGCATTATAAAATGAGTAATAGTGCTTGAGTGGTATAACGTTATAAAGAATGTTTGAGTGACATTGTTAAAAGTATAGTTATAAATTCAATAACGTCTTAAAGATAATGATCTCATAATGCATAAAAAATAATGTCATAGTGTATTAATGTTATATTAATCTGTGAGAACTGTATGAACGGCTCTTTAAGCTTTCTGAAGTCTGTACTGTGCTGTGAACTGTTTGGTGAAACAGTTTGTTCTCTAGAGAATGTGATCTTCAGTCTATTGCTGAGGTTAAAACCATGCCTCTCATTGCACACACGCTCAGTGTCCTCTGAACTTATAAATTAGATGAGAACAAAAACAACAGATTTAGTATTTACCAGATGAGAAAAATAGGGGAAAGATATACGGAGGAGAAAAGGATGAAAGTAACAGGTGGTACATTTTGAAATTTATTTTGTCTGGCACATTGTTTCTCTTGCCCCATGGGGAAAAGTGCAACCGTGCAAAAGCGGCTTTACCCAGATTGCTTTTCACGTTCTTTTTCAACTTCACGTATTCTGCTTTCCTGCTTCATGCTGAGGTCTTGTTTCCTCTAGTGCTTTTTGTGTGGCCAACATCATTCCAAAAATTGTTGGGGTTTTTTTTTGTATCTTCTTTAAAATTTAAAAATTAAAAGTGTAAAAGTTAAGCGCGCGCGTGTGTGTGTGCGTGTGTGTGCACGCAGCACGCATGTGTGCTGTGTCTTAATTCTTTTATCTCTGCATACACAAACACAAGCTCATAAAAATTCTAGATGACAAGTTGACAATACTCAGGGGTAGCAACACTGTGCTGATTTCACTAATGAAATGATAATGCTATCGAACACATGTTTTAATATCTCTCTCAGCAGGAGACAGTTCCTCTCTCGCTCTCCCTCTCTCTCTCTCTCTCTCTGTGCATGCATGTCTGTGTGTGTGTGTGTGTGTGTGTGTGAGTGTGTGTGTGTGTGTGTGTGTGTTTGTGTGCTGCTTAGTGCTCTGAGGTCTTTAATCACTTCACTGTTGAGGTAGTCAGACTCTTTGACTCAGCAGGAGTTTAAAACAAACCTCACAGGCATTCAGACACCGTGTGTTTGAATGCCTGTAACAACTCCTTAACATCTCTTTTAATCCTCAGACAGTCCCTTTTTCAGTACTGACTGAGATTTTTTTGTTTTTTAGGCATTAAATTACATCATTTTCTCTATTATGGCACTGATCTGGCCAAAACCAAGACACCAAAAATGAACTGCTCTAAATCGCTGCTTGTGTTTTGCCTCTCATAGAATACTGTTCATCTGTACAACTGTTTCTAGTGGAATAAAAAGTAAAAGAAGGTCGTAATGTATCCTGAAGTATAAGTTCCATACTGGTTTAATCATGTTCAGTTCAGGGATTTGGAGGCAATGAAAGGTATTTTACTATTACTTCATTGAAAGCAAAGATGAATGAGGGCAGTGTGTAGATGGGGTGTCATCATCTTGTAATGTAGGAATATCAGGAAGAAATACCACAGAGTGTACGTGGAGGCCTAAAATCATTTTTTACTCCTTGGCTACAGGGTAATAATCTGACTCAATGACTCTCATGAGATGGGTGCCCACACTATAAAATACCCAGCACTTTATTTAACAAGTGGGAGCAGGCAGAGTGGGTAAAAGGGTTCTTCTGGGCTCCTCTGGTTTTCTTCAAACATAAACCTATTCAGATGTTGGAAAAACTTGTGAAAGGAAACTTATCTGACCATATCACTTTCTTTCACTGCTTAGAAGTCCAAGGTTTGATCTCAGTTTTAATTTTTGCACTGGTTTTGGTTACAAAAGGTTTACAAATGGCAGTTTCAGCATAATTACCAGCAGTGTGCAGGCCATGTATTTTCATTCTGCTGGTCATTTCTGGGCTTTTTTTCCCCAGCCCTGTTAATTCGCTGAAATCATAAATTTAGTTTCAATACAGCCAAATACATCACAGAGGACGTCCTGGACTTCTCCCTCCCCTTGAAAAGGAATGTTTAAATGTGACTTCCTGTGTGCTAGATTCAGATAAGTTCCGTAAATAGGTTTAATTGGCCAAAGGATGTTTTAAAACATTGTTTTGTAAACCAAACCATGTGGAAGTATATCTATTGAGGAAGGTCATTTTTAACACCACATTAGCACAACATTTTTACTTACCCGTCTTCACATACATGCTGTAAACACGTATCAAACAAAAGAGTTTGATATTAGCTTTTCACCTAATAGGCAAAAGCTTATCCATCTTTTTGGTATTATATTCATGTATTAAAACAACTCCCAGAGATGAAAGTGGTGGTATGTTTAGCATGTGATGGGTGAGTTATACATAATAACAACTGACATACAGTACTTAGATAGAAACACGGAGAATATTGGTTAATTATACTGATTCTTATCTGAAAGCTAGTTTAACAGTAGCAAATATGGTACGTCAACATTAACTCTGTCGAAACATTGTGTGCTTAAAGGTTAATGGATATCAGGGTTTTCTTGTGCTCTTTCTCTTAGCTTGTTTGGGTTTGTTACTCTGGAGTTTATCAGCTGTAGAAAATAGAAAGCTAAAGTAGGCTGTGAAATGCACCCCCTTTTGTTTTATGTCCTCTTAGTCCCGTCCTTCCCAAAACCCCTTAGTCAGAAGTGGTGATTAATCAGCACAGGGGGGAAAGTTTTGAGCTCTCACATTGAGTTTTATTGGGTCCTGTAGGGTCAGTATCCTGCACCAAGTATCTCTAATCCATGACTTATCCAATCTCTTTATTAGCTATTTAGGATCTATAACAAATCAGTACTTGTGATCCAGATCGACACAAGACAGGGAGGTGGAGTAGAGAGAGCAAACATCCTTTGTCTCTATCCCTAATTATTGTCTGCTGGGGTCTGTGGACAGAGAGAGCGAGAGAGAGAGAGAGAGAGAGAGAGAGAGAGTCAATATGGTTGTACAGGCCGTCCTAATCAGAGGAGAAGCATACACACAACAGCAGTTATAATTAATCCAGTGACTCTGACGGTGTCCAATAAAAATGAACTACGGTTCACTTGAGATGCTGAAACTGCCATGATAGGAGTTTTACCCTCCAGTTGTCTTGATTGAATTCATAGACTTTATTGAACTTGTGTACCCTTTTTGGTTACTCTTGAATATCAGGGCTTTGTTACGGAGAGAAAGAGAGTCATAAATAACTCCCATTCTCACCCTGCCAACGTACAAACATGACCAACACCATACAGGCCTCATCTCCACTACACTCAGTCTTCCCAGCTGATCATTTCCCTATGCTGAACATGTTAAACATAAGTTAGTTACTATTAAGAAATTAATTTAATGTTTTAATTCGAGCTGTCAAACGATTAAAATAATTAACCGCATGAGTTTGTGTAGTTAATTGTGATTAATCTCACATTTTTTATCTGCTCAAATTTTACCCTAATGAAAGATTATTCAAGTGCAATATGTCTTTAAGCGAGTGGGCAAAATATGCCTCATCCAAATGTATCTATTATTTTCCAGCAATTCACAGAATTCACAGAAGTTAAGACAACTCAAAATCAAGCTGCCAACATTATTAGTCTTCTCAATACAAACAATCACATTCATTAACTCCACCCAACAGCAGGATGGACATTCTGGATTTTATGCATTTTGACCGATTCCAAAATTTTAAATACTACTCTTAAATATTGCAGATATGCTTTTCCTATTCCTTTGCACCGAGCCAGTTGCTTAGATGCACAAGTCTGGTTACATTTTCAGATGATGAGGCAGCTCACTTACTGTACAATATGCCCAGAGATGGAAAACAATCTCTCAGAAGGCACTGATGTGATACGGGACTTAGTCAGCTAGCCAGCTAACCCAGCTTAGCTTGAACTACAGGCGATTCAAAGGGTCATATTAGGATTTGCGTTAACGGTGTTAAAAAAAATAATTGACGTAAAAAAAAAATTGTGTTAACGTGTTAACTTTGACAGCCCTAGTTTTAATGGATGCAATGACTACCATTTGCTCAAAAGTCAATATTAATATTTTTTTACACTTGACGCTCTTCAGAGTATGGTTTAAGACAGGAGGAAGAAAAACAACACAAGTTGTTTTAGGTCAACATCTCTTAACGGTGATCTTCAAGGAACTGGCAGGATTCCACTGTTAGTTCTCTTTTTACCATATACCTAAGATCACTGAGATGTGCAGTGTGTAAAGAGCAAGGGTCACGGACACAGAGAGAGAGAGCTGTGATCTACAGAAAGTGAGTGTGTATACGTGTACGTGTGTGTATACGTGTGTTAGGGGACTGTGAGGATTTGGGGATAGCAAGATGTACCTCGCTTACATATGATGTATCTGTATGCTAACGGCACCAAGTAAAACTGAAATGATGGCAAACAGAGAAAATTTTATAATGGAAAATCAACAGCCACAAATTTGCTTTATATCTGTTGCCCTGCTGCCTGGGACTCTGTGAGCCTCATTCCGTTTGTGCAGGTTTATTTTCTGCCAGTGTGACTTTGAGTGGTACTGACATTGTTATCGTGTCTAAGGAGCAGTAACTGGATGCAGAAGAGCTGTAGTCGGTACATGGATGTCTCTCGTGTCCTGACTAATGGGAGCAGCTCTAAATACAGACAGAGGGAGTGGAGTGTTTAAAACAGGATGGGCACAGGTGGGCCTCCCTCTGATATCCCTACAGGCCAGTGCTTGAACCTCTTTTGCTCCTCTTTCTTTCCTCCTTACAACGTATATAGGACAGTGTAGTCTGGAGGAGAGGAGAGGAGAAGAGAGGAGACAGTTTGGTCTCCTGCATGTTTTGAGAAAATCTGCTCAGAAATAATTGGGATGTGGGCTGGTGGTTTTCTTAAATAGCATAACTAGTAACTAGGGCTGAAAAATTACAAGACCCAGCTGCGTGTTTGTGTGTGTGTGTGTGTGTGTGTGTGTGTGTGTGTGTGTGTGTGTGTGTGTGTGTGTGTTTGTGTGTGTGTGTGTGTGTGAGAAATATACTGGAGTACAAATACAGTTTCAGTATGAAAATATATTGCGCATTCCAGTGATATTCTGCTGTCTCAATGTACATGAAACAAAATGGAGTTCAAAAGGACTGTTGATTCCTTATTGTACCCAGATGTATCGACTGTCTGGTCTTAAGCAAAATAATCCTTTTTTTGAAATCAAAGTAATTCCAAATCACAAATGATGCTCTTATTTATGATATTAATTTCTCTTTGAAGTTTTTGTCCTTACCTAAATTTTCTCTTTTAGTTTTATTATTTTTTTTTTTTATTTGACATAGATTCTTGAAAAACAGCTGTATTTGAGAAGGGCTGTGGACTAATTATCTATGAGTCACGAGTCAGCTGGTTTACAGCCTCAGATCATATGAATGGGCAGAGCACTCAAATAACAAACACACTCAACGTCAACACAGTCAGACAGTGTGGGAGTATTTTACAAAGAGAGCTCATTAATCCCAGCCTTTCTTATTTAATTAATTTCGAGATCCAATATCACTACTGTTTTTAACATGGAGTTTATTCGACAGCCCAACTATAAACCAGTTCTTGTTAAATCCTAACCATAACCTTAAATCCTATACCTAGTACGGATTTTGAACTCTTACTTTAAAAACTAAACCTAATGCTAAACCCTTACACATGCTAAAGCAGGAGCTTTGGTGCACTTTGAATACATTCAGTTCTCAGCCTAAATTTCATGAAGTTGGTAATCACTTTTTAATGTGTAGTCGCTGCTGTCTCTCCTTTCACAAAACCCAGAGGGTAATTCTGCTATGAAATAGTGTGCATAGCTTGCCAATCAAAAGACTGGAAGAAAAAAAAAACCTCACTGGTATCTTTTGATTTACGGTAATGCCATGTATATGTGGGAATCAAAAATACATATATGCATTAATAAATACATAAATATAGAGATTTGGATAGGGTCAGAAGTGTGGTATTTTTGCCTGTGTGCTTAAATTAATTTTTTATTCTTTCCTTTGCTTTTCTATTTATTTATTTTGTCTTGATTCTAGGGTTTGATTGTTATGTATGTTTGTTTGTTTGTCTGTCTGTCTGTCTGTCTGTTTGTCTGCTTGTTTGTTTTTGGCCTCTAACTTTGAGTTCTCCATAACCATGCTTACCACTCATTTTGCAGTCTCTAATATCTTGTATGTTGTTCACAGGAGTTTGCATCAATGGTCTCGTTTAGTCACTGGACAGATCATGTGATTGTATTATAAATATGTCAATAACATTTGTTCTTGCCCCTTCCAGGCACATTCTGCTGACTAAACTGTAGACTAGCAATTCAACAGCTTGCACATTTAATCCATTGATAGCGGGTACAATCAGATTATCATCTAAAGAGATTTAGGGCGATATACCTGAGAGACTGGTGCTAACAATACCCATGCTATAAACCCAAACCATATCTTATGTCTAGCTACACACGGCTACACATCTCACACCTGCACTCAAAATACATCTCTCCTCAAATCTAATTCTACCCACGGGAAAGCATGTATTTCATAAATCACCTTCTTACAAAAACTACAACCTGAGATCATTTCAGCTATACCTGCATACAACCCAACACATAATATATTCACTTACTCAGTGTCACAGATATGTCCACAGAGAGGAACTTGGAACAGCCCAAGCTAAATGAATATGTACCAAACCAGAGTGGGATCTAACAAGATTGCCTGATGATCCTGACCACATCTGCTAAAATTCAGGTACAGGGTTCACATCATGACTCCTCCCAGTTCCCATCATTCTACCCAATAGATCAGTGGCAGCAGACGGTGTGGGAACACATGATTAGCTATTTCCATCCAGTCTGTGTCTCTGATTTCTTTGAATTTGTCTGCTAGAGCTGTTTGATAAATCATCTGATTGTATGAAACCTGGACATGAAGTTGAACAAATGCCAGCACTCACAGATGACCCCAGGACTTCAACCACAGAACATCAAAGTCAATACGATATCTAATCGACATACATCGTGCAATATAGACATCAAAAGCACATCAAAGTTATTCTACGTCAGATAGTAATTACAAGGAGGGTTTGGAAAATGTAACTGACCTTCAGAGCTTCCTTTCCACAAAGTCTGCCTTTGATTTGACACTCCTTGAACGTGTTGTTCACGTTTAGTAGGAGTTGAATTAACAGCGTGTTTTTATGCTACGCTAAAAAGGTGTGTATCGTTTCAGCAATCACGTGTTTGCCAGACTAATACCATGTGTGGCATAATCTCTTTATAATGATTCATCTCTCTCAAGTTTCAGTTCCATGCTGCTGCAAAAACTATAAAGCTGTCTCAGTTTTAATAATTGGCTATCGAAGGCAAATATATTCAGTATCATAAAGCAGATTATATATGATATATATTTATATGTATGGATAATTTCTTTTATGTGCAATAAGTGATTTGTTTGACTTTATTGACCTGGGCCAGATGTACAGCACTGAGGCTCCACTTACTGTATTTATTTTACATATATTCTTCACTCCTACAACTTTTCAGCATTTCATAGCCCAGAAAGGCTCAAGGAGGTTATGAAATATGCATAAGATAAGAAAAGTAGCTAATCGAACTTAAAATGCTGATAGGAGAGCAGGGTGATATCAGCAGTGATTTTCTGTCAATCTGTGACTCAGCATCAAATAAGGAATATATGTGTTAGTTATGTATTTCTCAGCTGCGAAAAAAAGAGTTAGTGAGAGAAGGAGAGAGAGAGAGAGAGAGAGAGAGAGAGAGAGAGAGAGAGAGAGAAGAAGAAATGTCCTTCTCTATTACCAGTCCATTTAAAGCACCCAGCGTGAAGGAAAAAGTATGAGCGAGAGAGAGGGGGGGGGGGGGGGGCTGAAAACATGAAAGGAGAAACAGGCACACTGCTCCTCTGAACCTCACATTTCCTCTGTCTCTTCACACTGTTTGATTTTCAAGCTAACTTTCATCAAATTTTGGAAAGATCAAGGCTTAAAGTTAGAATAAAGAGTATAATAGCTTATTCTTCTTATGAATTAATTTTATTGCTATTCATCACTGAGATCATTGAAGGGAATAATATGATTTATCAGACCCTCCAGTCCTCTTTGTCAGACAAATGTTGAACAGTTCATAAAATATGTAGTAATGAAAATGTTTCATAAAGAGAGACATTCCATGCACAATGATGATTTCTTCTGTATCATTCACTGATTTTTGTCAGAAAGAAATCTACATATCAGCCATAGATATCAAATAACCCTGTTATCAAAGCCGTGTCATAGTACCCATATCCACATATTTTATTTACTCTCACACTCACACACACACACACACACACACACACACACACACACACACAGAGTTTAGTTTTGTATTGTATTTTCTATTGTATTTTGTATTGCATTTTCAATGCAGTGATATGCTGTGGGATGTCATTTCATAGTTGTGAATTCTGCCTAAAGGGTGAAAAAGCATGAACCTCTCTATCCACAGTTCTCCACTGATCCTGAGAAGCCTACATTGATAGTGAGAGACCTTTGCACCAACAGACTCTGCTGAGGTAAATTAAACTTCAGGTCTAGCAAACTCCTTTGTTATTATATTGACACTTGTCTGACAGAAAGCCTTCCTTACAAACCTACACTCTACACATCACTCAAGCCATTGCGCCACACTTTAATGGTGCTAAATGTTTGATCACAGGATACACACACAGAGAGAGAGAGAGAGAGAGAGAGAGAGAAAGAGAGAGAGAGAGAGAGAGAGAGTAAAAACAGAGAAGGAGGAGTGAAAGAAGAGATGTCTGATTGACCTGGCTGTACAATAGGGTAGTATGTGACACATAGCCTGTCATGTGATGGGAAAAGAAAGAGAGACTAGACTTGAACAGAGAGAAGAGAAGAGAAGAGAAGAGAAGAGAAGAGAAGAGAAGAGAAGAGAAGAGAAGAGAAGAGAAGAGAAGAGAAGAGAAGAGAAATCCCCTGTCTGTTGGTCTGTCTGTGTTAAACTATGTACAGATCTATTTATTGAAGTAGAAATGTGTATGTAATCATACATATATTTATATAGGCATGTGTGAGTAAACATTTTCCAGTAACTGCCTGTAATTTGTCTTCTCTTGCAATTTCTCATTTAATGAATTACATCAGACAACATTTTCAATAAGTTGATTCAATGTGGAAAGGATTTATTTAGCCTTTCATTTAAAGCAAAATCAATCAATCAATCAATAAATATATACATAAATAAAACTTTATGTTGTATTGTACTCTTCATATTACAGCTTCACCATGCCTGGGCTGTTCCATGTTGTGTTGTAGGAGAAATGATGATTTGTAGACTTACAGATCTGTTCTGGACTCAGAGTAGTGCTCTGAAACTCAAAAGTACTCCCATACAACTCAGACAATAGAGGAAAAAACTGTAGGCCAGACTGGTACTGTTTATGCAATGATAGACCTTTCTTCTACAGCAAAAAGTACCCTGTTATGCCCCCCCCCCTTCCCAACAAGGGTATCCACTCATTTCCCAAGAGCTGTACTGCTCATTTTTCAAAGTCTGTACAACTCTATCTGGGCTGTGGTGAGACTATCTGTATTGTTTACACGCTACACATCTTCAGATGCCGTTTCAGGGGCTCCCTTTTTACAGGGCCACAACATAAGATTCAGTTTCACAAAGGAAGAACAAAAAGCCTTCAGTTACCTGAAGCAGAGTCCGGTCCTGCTCTCTACAGCTCACATTCCCACACCTGATACTGGAGGACTAGAGATCAGCTATGCAAGTTAACCAACCAGTCAGAAGCACCAATCACATAGAACACTCGAGGATTCATAGGACTGACATTCTAGAATAGGGACCATCCTACAGCTGATCGGAAAACAGTCCTTAGCTTGACCAGCATGACTATAAAAAACTGACAAATACCTGTCAGACAGGGCAGACTGAATAGCATGAAATAAACAGATTACAGACTGTATCAACAAATAAATGAACAATTCAGTTCCATTATGAACATCTGCTTTAAGGAGATATTCAGAATGTGTTGATTGGCTGGGAAATGAATGTCACAGCCATTGGCATCAGGTATCGAGACTGAAGACATACCAGTTTTTGTGGAACAAATGCGATTTTGAGTAATTCTTCATATTATGAAGAACGTATTTTATCTACCTGACTGTTTAAGTTTAGGGATGAAGAATGGATTTAATTTCTTCTCATTTAAAGCAATGTTCTGTTGTTGGTGCTGCAGAGTTGTAGTGATATGAGCTGTGTCATGAAGGATTGTAAAATGAAGCAGATCTGTTTGTTTTTGTGTAATCTTTATTTTTAGCTTTTGTTTTGTGCACATTTCCCACTGTAACCTGCATTATCAAAAAGCAAGCTATTTTTCAGTCTCTTTAATAACTTACAACATTTAATTCAAACGAACTTAAGCTTCAGTTTAAGGGGTATCCTGCCAAACATCTGTAACAAAAATCTGCTCATGGTGTGTTTAGATAAAACAACCTTTTTTCCTTTTTTAAACTTCATTTTATATAAGCTTATTTGTTAATAATTCTAATAGGATCACCTCAGAGAAGGTAAGGAGTGCAGAGGGGGTATATTCACACAACAACCAGAGGACTACATTCTTAAATAAACATACAATCGCTCCTGAAACCATTTCACACCCAAAACACTCACTGCACTGGTCAGACCAGGTGATGCACCCTGGGTGCTTGACAGAGAACTAAAACCACAGAGTTTTAAAACTACAAACAAACTTCCAAAAGCAACAAGACAAATCCTGATTTATTGGCAGGATAACAGTGGATTTTATGCCAGGTCAAATGTTCATGGAGGTGTGTGACTAACTAAACAGGTCATAAAAAGTTTCCATGTGTAGAGTATAATTTCACAGGAAGCAAGGTATCTGATACCTTCCTGCCTGACTGATAGCCCTGTTCTCTGTTATGCTGTCAATAATTAGATCCCACGGCTGTTCACAACACCTACTTCTACTCTCTCTCTCTCTCACACACACACACACACACACACAAAGGCAGACACACACAGACACACACACATGCAGGCACACACACACACACACACAGACACACACACACACACACACACACACACACACACACACACAGGTACACACACGCACGGAAATCTAAAGCTGTGCTGAAGGACCACAACCATTTTAAGACACTATAAAGGTAATCTGAGCAAACTACACTTCAGACCATGAAGTACGACCAAGTCTAGTTCTGGATAGCAGGTCAGTGACTGCTTAGCTAATGGATAATAGTGTAGAAGACCATTTTACTGATGCATCTTATTCTAAGCCAGCGATAAATTAAACTCCGCTTTCCCAACTGAAGTAAACAAAAGAACAAGCCACTGTACTTGAGAACTGGAAGTCTAAAGTGTCTTAATGGGAAAGCACTTTCCCAGCTTTGCTTTCCCAATAATGACAATGTATCTGATCAGCTTGTCTCAGCTGTTAGCGGAGCCTGACATTTTTCATGACTGTGCAAAACTGGAGAAAGGCCTTACTTAGTTATTTTAAGTTAATGAGACATGTATATTTAGAAAGAATAGCATTATGAATCGTGGATGAAAACTGCAATATCATTTCTTTTCTAGGTTAGGTTACATGCTGATTTGGCAGATATTTGCTGGTAATTTGATGATACCAAAACATTTAGTGGCATGCTGAATCGTTCTCTTTTTAGTGACACACTGAAATAGATAACAGATGAAACATTACATGTAAGAAAATTCATACATGCAAGAGAACAAAAGGAGGTCATAAAGGTGTGAACCTTTGCGTAATTCGGGACTATAAACAGTGCTGAAGAGGCACATCTGTATCCCTTCCCCAGATCTGTTTTCAAAGGAAAAGACGGTTTCTTTCTTATGAACAAAACAGAATGAAACAGGCATTGTTCCCTGAGGGAGCACCTCAACAAGCAAATCATATTAATCTTTTCCTAGTTCTGAATCACTGTGCTTTACTCTAAAATTACTGAGCAGAGACAGAACAAAGATCATATCACACATTCTTTCTCTTAATGTTCGCTGTGCGTTGTGTTAACCAACACTGTAGCACAGCTGTGTGCACACAAAAAAAATCCCACAAAAAAACAAAAACAGCATTCTCTGTGCTCCTCCCCCACACACACACAAACACAAACGCAAATACAAACACAAATACAAGCACAAACACAAGCACAGACACACACTTATGAGACATGCCTGTCACTGATGGGCTTTTCCACTGAAAAGAGCCATAGAATGAAGACCAATGTGAAAAGAAGAATACTGGAAAAACCCGATCAATGCCTCTGTCATCACCATGACAACAAATGTGCAGAAGGTGACAGATCACCTTATTCATGACCTTATGCCTTTCTTTTTGACCTCAGACCCTTCACCTGTCAGGCTTCAGCTTTCCCAGATCAGACTGCTTATAAGACAATCCCATATCCATTAACACGTTGCTTCTTACCAGTCCAAACCGCAAAGTGTGATTATTCTTGATTATTATAATTAGTATTATTATTGTTAGTAGTAGTAGTAGTGGTAGTAGTAGTAATAGTAGTAATGTTGTTGATATTGTTGTTGTTGTTGTTGTTGTTGTTGTTAACACTATCAGAATAGTTAACTGACATGCTGCTTTGGATTTGGAGGACTGAAATGCATAACTACTTTCTTAAGACAGTAAATTACCTTGAAACACCCAGTTTTCTAAAAAACAGAATTTTAAAGCTGATTATACTTGAATGACCTGAGACATGAGAACCTAAATCGCAACCTGATTTTCATGGTTTGGCCCCTGTATGTGCTTCACTTATGAAGCACTGAGAGGCCGAAAGGCCAGAAATGTGTGACCTTTTGCCCTCTGTGCATAAGGAGGCACGGGGTGATGTATGCAATAGTTCTTTTCTGCTGTTCATTAAAAAAAAAAGAGAAAAAGATCATAGTCATGTATTTTTAGAAACCATGCATTTTTCAGTGAAGTTTAAGTTTAATCATTCAAGCATAGACACTGGGAGAAGCCGATAGAGAGGCTGAGAGAATGGGCGATAAGTAGAGCAGGGGAAGGGAATTAGAAAGAGAGAGAATGGAGAGATAAGTCAGAATGAGACAGAGAGGAAAGGTTGGGCCGATGTGTCAGACCTCAGCAGAACAGAGTTTAGAAATGGAGCAAAAGCAGTTCTTGTCTCATTGAGATACTTTGATATGAACCAGGCTGTTTTGTGCAGACTAAATGAATTTTGGGGGGAAAAAAAAGAACCATTTTCTGTATTTTGTTGAAGAAGAATGGAAATGAGACCCATTTACTTTATACGACCATAACGAGACTAGAATGCATCCTGACTTCTGAGAGGCTGAGAATATTGTTGATCATCATCATCATCATCATTACAACCTGAAAAATCACCTTGTTTTTATGGCACCTGAAATGCCAGAGAGCTGTAAATAAATAAAAAATAACTTTTAACAGTTACATAAATAATCATTCGACATAAAAGAGATTATGCAGCTTATAACAACACTCTGAGCTCCTGCATGAAAGGCAACATTCAAAAACGCACACATAACCTCACATACATACATACACATGCATACACACACACACACACACACACACACACACGTACATTCTATTCAATGACAGCTTGGATATTTTTATACTCCATTTCAAATGCTACCTCTTTTTTATTCATCTTCTCACTTCTTCCCTTTTCCTTTCCACAAGACTGGCACGTTTCTCCCAGGCCAAGCAATAAAATGTATGCGGGTCTGTCAAAAGCCTCAGCGGGGCCAAAGAAGCAGGTTTTACAAAGCAGCTTTTCACTCTGTTACTCACACATGTGATCAGCCAGACCCAGCCATTGACTCCTTTCACCTCAATCATGCATCAGGGCAATGGGTCGAAGCAGCGACCAGCTCTCTCCTCTCTACATCAGTTTAACAGAGAGAGACAGAAGGAGAGAGACATGGCCAGATGTCCATCATACATTCTCAATCAAGACCAAAGAGAGAGATAGTGGAAGGAGAAAGAGAAAGCAAGTGAGCAAGAGAGAGAGAGAGAGAAAGGCTATAACCTTCACTGACTCCACATTTACACAACAAATGTCCTAAGGTGTATTTCTTTTTTTCTGTCTTTTTAATAGATTTTCTGTCTCTGTAGTGCATATAGTAGCCTAATGACTACACTTCAGGAGCCTGGTACCAGACGGACAGGCATGGACACCCCCTTTTTGGGTCTTGGTTGCTGTCCAGGCTTCTTCTATTTCAGCCAAAAGGAGGTTTTCAATGCCACTGTCACCCTAGGCTTGTTCACTGGAAGTATCAGGCCTGGTAGCCTTTTAAACTACTCCATGATAATGCCTACAGGAAAATGGAATTGAATTAAACTGAGAGAAAAAAAGAGGGAGAGAGAGAGAGAGAGAGAGGGATGGTGCTGCAGGCTTTTCCTCTGTGTTCTGGTAAAGATGTATTATTTTACCACCCACAGCAGGCGGGTAACTAGATATTCTCTCCCTCTGTACCTCTCCTTCTCCCTCTCTCCTCACTTCTCTGCTCTGAATGCTGACAGTGACAATAACAGAATTTCTCCCAGGAAAACACTTTCTCATACCCATCAACACACACAGCACTTTTCTCTAGGCATGGGTAGCACTGAGATTAGCCATATCACACAATACATTTTGGCTCTTGTGACACAAAATTTGAGTAATGATTGTATACAGTAACTCCTAGGTTAAACTCCATAATTTATTATCCTAATCATCATAATGTCACACATTAAACACTGCAATGGCCCTGCCTGCCCAGAGACTAAGTACTGAGGTAAGTACTCTTCAGCTACACTCAGTGTGTACGTAATTACTCTTGATAGAATTTCATAAATTTCTGTAGCACACACACACACACACACACACACACGTACTCACGCATTCGCACACGTGCACGCGCACACACACACACACACACACATACTTTAAAGGAACAATCTTCAGCACATGTTTTGCAAAGGCCAAAAGAAATGCACAGAATACCCCATGAGAATACTGAAGGATATCAGGTGTGGTTCTCTATCTTACCCAAAAATGCATTTCTGTTTCCAGGGCAAGTGAACTTAGACCACTGTGTTTTGGAATTGTATGGAGAAAAAATGACTGAAGAGTTTCATTTGTCTGTTGCACAGAGTTCAGTGTACGATGTGCTCACTAAGCACTCACGGTGAAAACATAGTGTTTCTGTAGAACTTCTACATCTTTAAAACCATGGTGTTGAATGTACCATATATTAAAGGATTATGTTAAAAAAATCAGAACCAATCTGTGTGTGTGTGTGTGTGTGTGTGAGTGTAGGGGGGGGGGTTGATTCTTGACTGATAAATTTGGGAATTGAAACAGATCAAAAGGCAAAAATCAGAGAGACATTCTTAAATATTTTTGGTCTGTTTTTTGGGAGTATCCTTTGTTTTGAGAGATCTGTAAAGTAGTGTATGATGACAGAAGGCTGACTGAAGAAGATTGCGTTTCTTACCTTTCTTTGCAAGCATTAAACTGTAAAATATGACTGTGCCATGAAAAACACTATACTGCCAGATACCTCCAAACCCAGCTCTCCAGATGAATTAACATCAAATATTCTCCTCAAATCACCCCACATACAGAAATGGCCTACTCCTGCTTACTACCTTTCTCTGCTGTGTGTAGTCACGTGTTTTACTCTTATTCTACCCTTATTTCTTAGGCTTTCTCTTAGTAATATGATGTTTCCTGTAACATGGTTGTCACATGTTTAAGTTTGGGACACTGGGGTCAGAATGATTTACTAATGAGGAGAGAACCCTTTTGACCCACTGCATTTTGACCATAATGCACGTTTTTTTTTTTCATTTATGTTTGTTTTTCTTCCAACATATTCATTTTGACATGAATGTTGCATCTCATTTTTTTTCTGGAACTAAATAGATATTGAAACATTTGATCATAGATCACCATCAAGACTAATATAAGACTCTAAAACTGTTTCTCAAAGAGTATGTTTGAATCATACTTGTAACCGTGAGTCTCTGGGAGTCTGGATGTTTGATATGTGAGATGCAGGTTTGTAAAAAAAAAAAAATACTAAGTCAAAACTTTAGTTTTACAAATGATAATGAATTTTCCGCTTAGAGCTGCTTCCTTGAGGTTTATTTGCTTGCAGGCATGAGTTGGGCATGGGTCGATAGATGTTTTTTAAATGCGATATACGTTTTGAGAAATGCATCCAACAATCGAGAAAAACTGCTCTCATTATGACAAATGCAACCCCCACATCGCTGTCTGTCTGAATTCTGGTTGGTCTAGTTTCCTTGTCCTAAATTCCTGCTAGACGGACAAATGTTTCTTCGAGGGACAGTGCGATGTGTTTAGAAAGCAAGGGGACATATCCACACACTAGCAGTGGGTGATTACCGACCTTAGCAAAGTGGTTAGAGAGGCATTTAGGATCGGCGCGGCCAGATCTAAATTTAGGTTTGTTTAGTCTGAGGTTTATAATGCTCGCGACTGAATAATTTTTCTCTGCTCGCACGATATAGAAATAGCACGGTCGATAATAAACATAGGTTATGGGTTCTGACCCTGAATTAATAATACAGAAATCCTTATTCTGAATTGATGTCATAAGGACTGAGACGTGAGCGTGACATGTTTTTTTTTTTATGGTTGTTACGGCGCCTGTGCTGCAAATGGCCTTTTCAAGGTCACCATGCTTCTGCTATCATCAGTTGCTAATGTATAGGCTACCTAAACCTCGTTCATTACACTCTTTCATTTGTGACCAGGTAAATATGTTATTTTGAGCAGGCTTTACATCAATTACCTATGAATTACCTTGTCTTTACAAGTTCAGAGTGAGTTGCTCAGTGAATTTGTTTTGTTAAGTTATATTAATTCTGACTTAACCCCAATCAATTAAATATAACACTGGAGGATGAACAATATTGGGCTGTTGAATCAAGCTTGTGACAAATGCATCAATTAAAATTAAATTATTGATTAAATGATTGCTAGACTAATGGATAGGAATAGAATTGCAAATACTGATTGATTGTGAACAGGATTAGTCAATAGATGCTGTCTTGTGGATGCATCAATAGCCTATGTAGGGGTGGGGTGTTTCCTCAGACCAGGCTAATAAATCAACAGCATTATCATACAGGACCTGCAAATCGACATTGTACTGAGCTTGTAAAGGACAAACAAATTCATATTTTGTTTCTTTTCTTTTGTTCACAATTTATGTGAATATAAGTAAACTCATTCATTTATTCCTCTCGTGCCACTGTTAACTTCGGTGTTATGAATGATGGTCTTAGCCCTCTGGTCTCCCAGGGGTGCTGAGTGATAGTGTTAGGGTAATAAGAGAGTGATAATTACTACAGGAACAGGTAGTGTTTAGGTTTAGTGCACAGGTTTAATGTTCTGAGTTAGGAGTGGCTGACAGACAGTGTCAGCTGTATATCAGATTTTGGCTCACTGAAAGAATAGAGCAAGGTGATGAGCGAGAGAGAGAGAGAGAGAGAGACTATGGAGGAACGTTTTGATAAATGATGTATGAAATCCCACCCCTCTTTTCTTCTCCTTCCGCTTTTCTCACCTTTACTTGCCTCACTACCAGCCAACGTTAGATGGATGAAAAGAACAGAGAGAGAATAATCAAACAGTCCTTCCTCTCTCCACCCCACAGCATAGACTGATGAACACAAATGTGCACCTGGCACTGACAAACCTCTTTTTGTCTGTTTGTGAATATCTTTTCATCTCAGTCTTGTGCACCTCCCAGATTTCTGTGAAGACTGTTACACAGTACTGTAAGGACATAAAAGCACGGACATGTGCATATGACTGATGCATAAAATATGAGTGCAAAATGCAGCCTGACAGTTGTGATTAAAATGAAGAATCACCTTCAAGACAGGCTGTGCAGATTAATAAAGTAAAGTATGTAATGCAAGCAAGAATGTAACTTTTAAGATCTTAAGATCTTTTTAAAGATCTTACATTTGCTGTGGGAAAAAAGAAAGAATATGCATAACGCTTAACTGTAAGCTGAGTGAAAATCTTTTACTCTGTCTGGAGGCAGCGTTCAGAGGTCGTTCTGATGAGAACGGTTGGGTTCGACTGGGCCAGAAATCATACAGGCAGAAGACTCAAACGTTCTTCGTGTCATAACCTTTGTGTTAGTCGTCTCTGCAACCATGGACTGTTTGTGTTGCCTTGGGTGTGCAGACTTGGTCTTCTCCTGATCCAGGAACAGCTCTGATGGCTAATTTAGAGTACTTTAGATCAAAATATCACTTTTACAAGCTAAGTAAAAGATAAGTACCTGTAATTTCATATTCTCTGAAGACTCAGTCTCATAAAACTGCATTAATATATGATAACATTGTTAAGTGATAATTATTAAGTCATTGTTAATTAATAATACAAGGCATTATAATAATTACTAATATCAGAATTAATAATATGATCAACGAACAGAAAATGTGCTCTCTATGAAGAGCGTTTTATTCTTTTTTTTAAAAAAAAAATGGTGCACATCACTTTTTAAAGGACAGCATACATTCATATTGTGTCTTAAAAAACATGGATGTGATGTCTGAGGATCATTTTACATCCAGCTATAGAGTAAACAGGAGACATTCTCTCATCTCATGACTCTGGAAATTTGGCTGTCACAGTCAGTGGAATCAGTCAAATCGCCATCTAGGAGTTATTTCAAGGTAAGAACATGATGATGAAAACAAGATCGGTGAACTGTTCATTTCGCTGTACTTTTGAAATACAATGACGGTGCAATACATTGTCAAGATGAACATAACTTAGTATCAAGCAGTTACTAGTATTCAACATTTCACAAGATTTCACTCATTTTCATCTTAGGCCTGTTAACATTCATTAAGAATAAACGCACTAACGTTCTTTAGTGGAAAAAAAGAAACACGTCCAACCACTCCTGGACTGTACACAAAAATGGCAATGACATGCTCAGATTTTCCAGGATTTGTGAGGGCTCCATCCCTTTACTTATGAGACGGTATTCTGTTTGAATGGTCTCGGTACTGAGAGTTGAGAATGACACGCCCTACACGTCAATGACTGAGTAACAGGACGAATGTATAGGTTCTGTAAGCTGAGCTGGGAACGCCAGTGTGCGCGCGTGTGTGTGTATGAGACAGGGAGATGGAGAAAGAGAGAGAGAGAGAGAGAGAGAGAGAGAGAGAGAGTGGGCACTTGAATGTTTTGGCATCCTCAAGATACTAGTAAATATCACCCGAATCAGCGCCGAACTTAACCTGTAGTGTAGAAATGATATTGCACTTTTCACCCACTGTTCGTAAGGCTAATCATTTTAAAATACGTGTTTCAGTAATTTAAACTAACCAAGTAAGGCCTTTCTCCAGTTTTACGGAATTGTAACGAATATCAGTCTCACGCTAAGTCTGACTCATGATGCTTCGATCTCTGTGTAGAGCATGATTTTTCACAGTTACGCACAAACTTTGGAGCATCCCAAGGGATACGAAATAATATGCTACGCACGGAAAACTATTATGAGGAAAAACAATAGTGCATATACTTTCTGGACGAACTCTTATACATACACGTAATAATCACCTCCATAACATAAATAACACAGAATTTCTCTGATGTCTACTTGCAGGAATTACCGACATCATTTTAGCCAATAGGTAACATCACATTTCAAAGGTCTGGTCAGTACACCACGTCCTTTCCTGGCGGATGATACGGGATCGACGTCCCGCGTCAGTGTAAGCCGTTTGGAGTGAATGGTGTCAACCTGTCCAAACAAATATCCGCGTCGCAGTCCTCCAGGTCACACACTGAATCTGTTGCGACATCGTTATTATGTGAAAACTGAGAAATCCGGTCAAAAGTATCTTCGTTATCGATACAGTCGACCACATTTGGGATCATATTGACGTATGCGTTCACTATCTCTTTGTGGAACAGAGTGTCTTGGTTGTATGACACGAGTTCATTGCTGATATTAACTGTTTCCACCGGTGTGTTTGAACAGAAATGTCGACATCCCAAAAGGCTTGCAAACGCTTTTCTGAACTCTGCGTTGAACGCGTATATAATGGGATTAAGAGAAGAATTGGTCCATCCAAACCACACAAACACATCAAAAGTTGTCTCGCTCACACACGGGAGACCCGCTTGTTGGTCGCTCGGTGGTTTGTCACAAAATGGGACCATACAGTTCAAAATGAAAAATGGCAGCCAGCAGCAAACAAAAACACCCATGATAACCGAGAGAGTTTTTAAAACTTTGGTTTCCCTGTTAATTGACGTTTTCAAACTGTTGTGATGTTGGCACTCTAATCGGTTGGTTCTGCAGCTTTGCGCGTGCTCCGCCGCGCGCTCCAGCGACGCTATCCTCCTGATCTGAATCTGGGCGATCCGGTAGATCCTCGTGTATGTCACAATCATTATAGCTACAGGAATGTAGAAGCTGATCAAAGACGAAGAGATGGCGTACTCGCGGTTCAAACTAGAATCACAGTTTTCTTCCACTGATTCTGCTACAGTAGTGTTGTTCTTTCCAACTATATGAATTCTAGCCTTGTGCCAGTTGAGCTGGACAGGAATGAATGAGATTAAAACGGACAGAGTCCACGTCACACTGATCATCACGAAGGCCACTCTTTGTGTCATCTTTCTCTCGTACCGGAACGGACTGGAAATGGCCCAGTACCTGTCCACACTGATGATACACAAGTTTAGAATGGAAGCGGTGGAACACATGATGTCAAAAGCCACCCAGACGTTACAGAAGGCACCAAACGGCCAGTAACCCGCCACCTCCGCCACCGCTTTCCATGGCATGACCAGAACGGCCACGAATAAATCCGACACGGCCAGAGAAACAATAAAGATGTTGGTCACTTTCGAACGCAGGTGTCGGAACCGGATAACCGCGGCGCACACCAAAATGTTGCCCAGTAACGTCCATAGGATGAGCAGGGAGAGCAAGAACCCAGTCAGCGTGCGGATTGCCAAATCCTTTCGGGCTTCAGGTGTCGTTTCCGGCTCGCTCCCGTTCCACATCGTTGTTCCTCCTCCAAGTGAGAATGGAACGGTGTTACTCGAGAGTACGGGAGAGAGACAGCGTGCAGGGGTCGCCATACGTTCTCCCCGCGTCAAGTGAGGGCATAGGTTGCTGCATGACGCTCGTGCCGACAAGCACATGGACAGGTCTGGCGCGTTCTGCTGTAAGCCTGCATTGTTTTGTTTGAAATAAACAAAAAAGTTCAATCAAAAATCAACCATAACTCTGTTCAGAGTAAATCAGTGTTTGTTCTATGGAGACGTCCTGTTGAGACAGACCCGGACGCAGAAGTAGGACGAAAACCTCTAGAATGAAGCGGATGACTTGTATCCGGATGCATGATATTACTTTGCATGTCTTCTGACCTCCTTCCCGAAAGTAAGGCAGCGGGACTGAAAATGTTGGTCTGCGCTATTTTCAGTTCGTGAGCACTTTGAGCGCGCGGGAGAATGGGGGGGTTGTCCAAGCGCACCACACACGCACATACACACACACACACACAAAGAGAGAGAGAGAGAGAGAGAGAGAGAGAGAGAGGGAGAGAGAGAGTCACCTCCCCTCGGAAGCCCCCCCACTCCCCCGAGGAGTCATGTCATGTGAAAGAGAAAGAGGATGTAAAACAGAACAAAAAGCTCCCGTTTAAAAAAAAATCACATCCACACGATTACACGATCTATTGTCATTGATGTTACATATGAAGTTAGTATTATACACACACACACACAAATATGTATTTTGTACAGTTTCTGTCAACGCCTTGACAATAAAGATGTCCATTAGGTGAGTTCATCCCTTTACTCAGTCGTGTCAGTAAATCGACCGATTAACATTGTTTAAGTAATTGTACTGTTATATGATTACTTGGAAAAAATATTAATGTTTCTGAATGTAGCACTCCCACTTCATGAAGCAGTACGTCACTGAGCAGAAAAACTCAATCCGTTGCGTTTATTCTCCCTCCGGGCTCTTTTTTTTTTTTTTTTTTGGGAGCTGACCGTGGTCCTGAAAAACGCGGCATAGCCAGACAAAGCCTAACATCATTTGACAGACCAGCTCACTAAGTAGCCATTTAAACCTTATTTATAGGTCTAACATTTAATGTTTGTTGGTGTTTAATAAAATCTGCTGATCTAATAAATCGGAGACTCTCTATAATAAAGCCATGGAATAATAACAACAACAATATGATATTGATTAATATGATAAGATTAGACTCTTAGAACTGAGGCATGTAGGGTTTGGCATGTAGGGTTTAACTGTTTCTATTCATCACTGTTATGTGGATCTGATGGATGCAGAATCTGTGTATGCTCAGTCCTCTATGCAAAAAGTACCCATGTAAAGAAACGTTTACATCAATGTTGGTTTGCAGAGCGTTTAGAACGCATGGTTTATGAGATATTCTTAAGTGTCGGGGCTCTTGATGATAAATCAGTGGTTAACATACTGTGTATGTCGTCTCTGCCAAACAAACGTCGTGGATTCAGAACTATACAGTTCTGAAACGCAGAAAAATCAAAGTCACCAAGTAAATATTGAAGTAATTCAAGTAAGTCTTTATTGGCGGATTTGACTGCGTAGAAAGTTCCGATGTTTTTTAAGGTTCGCTGCATCGGAGACTGGGTCCTTTTCAGAAAAATCAACAGCTATCTGTCGCCACCTTGTGGCCTTTAACCCCACTAAAAATTACAGTGAAATAGAGGAAAATGTAACGATTCAAATAACAGTGAAGCAAATGAGTCAAATGAAAAATGGAGGTCGTTTTAAGAAAGGTGTGCGATACAAAACCATCATGGAAGGAATACAGAAAAAACACATAAAACGAGCAATGGGGGATCAAGAGAACAACATACACAGATAGCAAAAAGTCTAAAAAAAAAGTTTAAAACGGCTCTGCACTGTGATCGAGAATTAGATGAAGAATAATTCAAAATTAATGGACAGCATCAATAACAGCTGTTAGTATGAATACATCCAAACATTAACGCGAATTAAGTACTGCTGGTTGTTTTCAGACATTAGGCTATGTACCTGAGATCTGCACGGGGACAAGGGTAATACCGTGGTGTTCCGCGTAATCCGCGGGTATGGGGCCAAAACGAAAAGAATTTCCCTGGTGAGAGCGGGAATTGGGGTGAACTTCACACTATTACGATGGGAAGGGTACATTGCCATCGCGGTAACGGTAATAAAAGGACCCCTTGAAGTCATATTTGGTATGCAAAGCAATACCGTCCTAAGCATCATCGGTGGTCAACAGTAGTGACAATCATGGAGACACTTAATGCGGATATTGGACCACACATTCGTAGGTAAAGCGATTGTCTAGACTTTGAGTTGGGGATGGGCGCTGATATAGCCCACAAGGTTAGTCGTGTAGCCCACACACACGTGCACCCGTGTAGGACGCAACATACGAAATTAAAATGGAACTTAAATAAATATATATACATATATTCAGTCTTATAGTTTATATGTGGGCTACTTATATGTGGTCTATGTTATATGACAGGTCCTGTCATAAAAAAAACTGTGAGAGATGTGCTGCATTGGCAAATCTGGAAACGGACAGAGAGGTATCTTTGCATCCCCGCGACTTCTGTTCCTTCTGACCGAGTGTGCTTAAGTGAGAGGCTTGGTAGTAAACATAGACCGAAACTGTCTACAACCAGAAAATGCAGACATGCTAAAATTTAAAAAAAAAAAAAAAAAGGGAAATAAACGGATGCTGGCTAATCTCCGGCGAAGTTTGGTACAACACTGACTTTTTGTTAATTTATTGATTTCGTTTGCTTCCAGAAAGAATCACTGGCAATGTATTTATACAGGTTTGCATTTGTAATTTAGAGCTCAACTATACTGCATTAGAAAAGAGGCAGGGTCGCTTTTTAAAGTGAACTTTCAGTATATGCTACAGAATGATTTACATTGTCAGAGTTAAAAAACCAACAACAACAACCACAACAAGTCTCTGCTTCAAGTATGTCTCTGGTTTAAAACTAGGAGTTCATAAAATGACAAAAAAAATGTCGTTTAGCAACTGCGATTTATGGTTGTTGTTGTTGTTTTGTAATGTCCCAAGTATGATACAAGGCAATTTCTATACTTTCGATATCCTAAGTTCTTTGAACTAAAAAATAGCAAAGAATGTATGACTTCAATTTGATAATTATTAAATTGTTTTTAAAGAGTTATTATTACTGTAACGCCACGGTTAACTTCTTAATCGGCCCAACATTCCAAAGTATACTAAAGATAGCCCAAATACCAATCCCTAGTTTGGGTGGAACAAACCTAGAACCAGTTTTTAGAAAGCATTCACTTTGATAAAAAATTATGAATATACTGTCATATACGCAAAATGCACTAATGAATAATTAGTAAATGTGTAAGGACACGTTTATGGTTTGTGCAGTTCTGTGAAATATATTAGCAGGCTATGCATATATATTGATAGGCTTCTAAGAGTGATTATGAAAAATACCTGAAGACAAAGATGAATTATAGGATGTAAAAGGTGACATATCTCTATATAATGGGACAGTGTGGGGGATGTGTGGTGATGCGGGGTGGACAGCCTTGTGGCACACTCAGATGGGGTGAGGACAGTGATGGAACACGCGGGAATGGGGACAGAATTTTGTTCCTGTGCAGTTTCTATTTTGTACATGTAACATCACTGTTCTAGTTTTTACAACCATTTACAACCACGTTTTCACAAGAACTCTCACTTTGACCCAATTTAATCACATTTATCACACCTTAGACCATTTTACTTTGATCAAAATATGAAAAGGAAAGTCTTAACAGTGAAGTGAGAAGTAAATAGCCTATTTTACAGAGAGAGAAAATATAAGAACATGAGTCTGCAATAAGAGTTCATGAACGAGACCCAAATATATGACACCACAGTACAATGGAGTACAATGCCGCCTACAAAGAATAATTTGATCTTTTCAAATTATTTCTACATTCATTGCACAACATAAGAGATTGTACAATATGAGTAATTATGTATATTTCCACTTTATTGAGACAAAATGTCTAATTCCAAAAATCACATTCAGGCTCTTTTTAGACATAATGCGATAAAATAAGCACTGACCCCAGACTTACAGATGGCTCGTGTTCAGATGAAAAAATCAATATAGCACCAGATTAAGAATGGAGTACATGCAGTTCTTCATGTACATTGACAATATCTCAAATTGATTATATAATTCTTCAAGCAAACAGAGAGCTTTCAATGTAAGCATAAATGTTCCGAGAATTCAGAATATAAAGATTAGGCAAAGAGAACATTTGGTTTAGCCATAGTTTTTAAAGACAATGAGAACTCAGAGCATAAACTTGTTTTTTTTTTCTGCAGATTGAGACTGCATAGACAGAAATCTTGAAGCGTAAGAATATATTGGATTTCACTAGCCTGCAAGGTAGCCTCACTTCACCCATCTCTCACAAGAGAGTAAGCCAGCACCTCCTCTTAAAGAATTTATTTGTTTGACCAGTCAAACCGCAACCTGTGCTTTGAAAAAGACATTCACATGCACACACACACACACACACACACACACACACACACACACACACACACACACATACACACGGCTACTGTGATCCGGCATTTGAGCTGTGCAAAGAGGCTGAGAACTTTCCGGTTAAGGTAGAGGAACAGAGCTCAAATGGCACTTAAATTTACTTGAGTTTTCCATGGATCTATGTCACAGAGGGGTTTTACAAGGACAGCATAACCAACAGAGAGAACTACATCCGCCATTCAACAGAGACCTGGGGATTAAATCAACTTCTTTGTTTCTAAAAAGAAAAAAAAAAATCATCTCACTTCCAAAGTGTTTTCTTGTAAGAGTATACAGGAATTTGGCTGCTGTTAAACAATTCTGAATAGAAAGCTCTGTCTTAAATAAGGAATGGACTTACGAAAAAGTGAAGGAGCTTTCTAAAGCAAACCAAACAGGCTTTGTATAGCCATGAGACTCCCAAAGTGTGGAAGACATCAGGCACTGTACATTCACATGCAACCCAAGGTCACATAATAACAGCAGTTTGTCAGTCAACAGCAATGACTTAATGTCTACAGGCTGGTAAGGGAGCTCAGTATTGAGTCAATTACAGATATTGTTCACATATACAGCGGATAATATTCTATAATTTAGCCCCAAACAAAGATCATAAAACTAGTGCCATTTGCATTACTGTATATCAGACTCCAGAATCTTTAGTTATATATAAAAAAAATTCAAGTGTTTGGAAAAAGACTTTGAGATACAGATTAGTCTTATATAAGAGAACATTGTCCACATGATCACAAACATCCCATAGCACATACATAATATAACAATCTTGTTTTAGGCTCTTAAAGGATAAGGCTAATTAATTAACAGTAGTAGTAGAGCGACATAAAAGCTTTTCATGTAAAGTGAATGAAAAAAAATCATTCATGTGCTTTTCCATCTGAGTTTATCATTCATGTGCTTTTCCATCTCAGTGTAAATGTGATAGTCCTAGAACAGTGGAATCAAGGGCTATCGGTTGTCCACCAAATGATTTGCTTGTGAGTGATTTCAGCACAGAATGTAATTGAATTGGAAAAGTGTTGCAAAATTACAATGACAGATAAAAGGGCATATCAGTTAGAAATTCAAGTAATGTTGCTTTACTACATATATAAACTAGTACCAGGATGACTGAGAAGGACTTTGATACAGCTGTTACTGAAGAAAGAGAGAGCACCCAGAAAGCTAGTTTTCAGCTATGGTATTATAAGGAGCTTACATTGACTTTTTTTTAACTACAAAGACATGGACAAGAATTGAGTCTTTTTTTTGTAGCAGACCAAAGAGTAAGCGGTGATAAATAGGAACACACAAACAGATCAGCTTTGAGGGTTACTTTTGCAGATGACTGTATTGTTCACACCAGAGCTTTATCTTCAGGAACGTGGACGCCTGTGTGCGCTGCCTTACCCCTTGACATTCAAACTTTACGGAAAACTTCAAAGAGTGACGCCATGGAATGCATACGGTAGAAAAGGTTGAGCGGAATGGCAAAGTTCAGCACGGTGGTCCAGACGGTAAACCCAAAGGTCTCCTGTTCCAAACCATTCTCAAACTGCGGCCGGCAACCAAACGCAGGCAGGATCCACAGCTAGAATGACAAAGCACATAGCAGACGGTCTTCCAACAATTAACTGTACAAAGTGAGAGTTTACGGTTGTCAGAGAAATTAGACATATAACAGGAAGATACAAATAAAAAGAAACAGAAGCAAGTTAAAAGTGATAAATGAAACTGACCTATCAATAGACTGCAATGTTTATGCAGGGAAGGTCTCCACCCTGTAGCCTGGTGCGCTGCTTAATTATAGTGACCCTACTCTAATGAAGGCATTGCGGCTTACGCCGTTCCAGATTGCCACCCCACCTTTGATATGGCTGATTATACAATTGGAATTTGCCATGTCAAAAACAGTGTTTTAGCTTGATGAGGGGGAGAGTGTGAGAAAGAGCCGGGGAGAGAGAGCAAAAGAGAGGGGAGAGAAATAGAGAAAGACAAGAGAAAGAAAACAAGAGCAGAAAAGAAGGAGAAATAATAGACGATTAACGTGGCTTACTGAGATGTTGCACATGAAGAGAAAGACAGTGATGTTCTTCAGTATCTCTCTCTTCCTGCTGGATCTTCTGATCATGATGCTTGACACCACTGGGAGGGGCACTTCTGAGTGTTTCCGTGGACAACCATACACTTGTCCACTGTCGCTCTGTTCACTCTCCAATGTTCCACAGCACCTATCCTGACCATCAAATGCCTGGTTGGTTATGCCATTGTATGGTGGTACCATGCTGCCTCCCACAGAGAAGATCTCTGGGGCTGGTGGAGTTTGTGCCCTGAGGTCTCTTTCCCCGGGCTCAAGCCTGCAGCGGTAGAGTGATTCCACAATGAAGAGGTTCTGAATGTATTTCTCCAGAATCAGAAGCAGTGAGTAGGCCAGGCTGGTCCAGCGGTAGCGTGGGTTGGTCTGACTCGCCACCACCGCCACTATGCTACACCAGGACATAATCCACGCTCCCACTGAAGATCCAAGTAGGACCTCTGCATCTAGCTGTCTGGATGGGTTCTCGGTGGTGTCCAGGGGCAAACCTTCAACCCGGTAAACCAGTAAACCTATACCACCAGCCACACACATGGCTACCAGCATAACCACTCCATAACAGTAGAACATGGAGATGGCAGCAACTCTTGTCTCCAGGGATTCTTCGATGTGGATGCTATAGACTACTAAAACCCCAATGGTGCTTGCAAGAGCCAACAATCCCAGGATGGGACCAAACACTAGGGCAGTGGTGGGGGTTGTGGGTTTCTTACGGTTAGCACGGTGATCGATGGTGCGCCCGATGTTCCTCCACATGACGAAGAGCATGGCAGAAACAAAGATGTGGTACTCAATGTTGAAGGGGAAGAGATAGTAAAGACTGGTGGAGAAGACTGTACAGGCACTGGTGGTACAGTTACAGGGTGGACCCAGGTTTTCTGAGGGCAAACAGCAAATGAGTCATCAGCTTAAGACCACACACACACACACACACACACATACTCACACACACACACAAACACAACACATACACACTCACACAAACACACACACACACACACACTCGCAAACACACACACACACACACACACACACACACATATACACACTCACAAACACACACACAAACACACACACACACACACACACACTCACAAACACGCACACATACACATACACAAACACATACACATACACACACACACATACACACACACACACGCTCACAAACACACACACACACAAACACACACACAACAAAAGTGGCCATGATCTTATGTACAAAGGTTACAGAGCAGAGGAGGGCAGTCCTGCCAGAGTAGCTCAGGGTATGCAAGGTTTTTTTCCCCCACCCCCATATAAAGACACCTGAGTCAATAATGAACTTCAAATGAGTTCTCTTCTACCACCTTGTTTATCATGTGTGTTTGATTAGGGCTGAAACAAAGTCCTGAAGGGGTATAGGGTCCCAGGAGGAGAACTACTGCCTCATATCCGGAATTAGGAACAGGTGGATTGGAGGGCCTCAAGAAATAAAGCAAATGACTGATCTATTAATGAACATACTGTTTTTTACTGAGAAATTATTTAAAAGCAAGGTTCACAGAATTTGAGCTGGGCTACTTAAAATCCCATGGGTGAACTTAGATATGGGCTGACTTTGGTACTCTCAGAAAGTTTTAACTAGATAAAACCTTGCATTTAATAACAATAATAATCATAATAATAACAACAACAACAACAATAATAATAATAATAATAATAATAATAATAATAATAATAATAATAATAATAAGTTTATTTAGAGCCCAATATCATTATTTATAGTCTCAAAGGGCATTACATGTCTATAACAAAGTCAATTCATCAATCTTATATGTACAGATGGCACAATGGCTCAATTACATCTCAGTCATTAAAGTGAATTAGGAACAACACATTCTACATCAAATTATATAGCCAAGTTACTGGATTAATATAACAATATTAAAAAAAAAAAAAAAAAAAAAAGACTATATTAACTGCCCCACTTGGCTCTGTTCAGTATTTCAGTGTGCATTCTCACGACTGTGACTCTTACCATAACTAAATATTGTCCTATTCTGGCTTTTGCTCTCAGTAACCACAACATTAAGTTACATTCTATTAATTTATCTATATGCTGCATTGCAGTACTGATCAGACAATATCTAAAGGTTTTGAATGAAATGGGTTAACTGACACAGTGTCACTTCTGATCTTTTTTTTCCCCTCGCACAGACATACTTAAACACAACTACACACACAACTCCCTCAGTTTCCTCAAATGCAAGCTCACTTGTTAACTTTAGGGTGCTGCCCTCTAGTGGCCACTGTGATAAAAATTCACCACCTCTCCTTTCTCCTCTACACCTCTACATCTCTACTGCCTTTAATTAAAGCTACAGAGATAGCAGAGAGAGGACAGAGAGAGAGAGAGAGAGAGGGAGGGGGAGAAAAAGAGAGAGGACAGAGAGAGAGAGAGGGAGGGGGAGAGAGAGAGAGAGAGAGAGAGAGAGAGAGAGAGCTGTAGCTGGTGCAGTCAGGCTCGTAGTTGGCCGGATATGAGTGGGAGTGCTTTAGGGTTTAAGGTGTATCAGTTACAGTAATTGCAGCCCCCATGGGAGCCCCAGAGGGTCAGAGGAGAGCCGTCTGGGGTTGAAGAGGGAGGAGAGGGGTGCTTGGCCTGGTGTGTTGCCTGAAATGAAACCTTAGAGATGGGCGTTGCATATAAACAAGCTCTCCAACCCCACCTCACCCCTCCAACCTACCCCATTCCCCAGATTACTGCCCTGCTCTCAACCTCTCTTTCACCCAAGCAAGAGAGTCCTCAAGTGGACTATTGTCCAGTTCCTTTTGAAGCATACTGACACACATAGAATAATAAATGCATTCTCTCTAACTGACCTACACAAACAATTAGTCACTTACACATATAAGCACACACATACACAGACTCACACACACATACATGCACACGCGCACACACACACACACACACACACACACACACACACAAGCACGCACACACTCAGACACTGATTTCACATATGACTTACCTGTGGTGATATTCTGGTATCCCAGATCTGACAGGCGTTTCATATGTTTGTTGAAGAAGTGTTCAGCCTCCGTCATCACTCCATAACACCATAGCAACAGGTTAGTAAACACAGCATGGATCACACCAAACCTGGTCACAAACAACAGTAATACAGCATGAATCACACTGAACCTGATCACAAACAATAGTAATACAGCATGAATCACACTGAACCTGATCACAAACAACAGTAATACAGCATGAATCACACTGAACCTGATCACAAACAACAGTAATACAGCATGAATCACACTGAACCTGATCACAAACAACAGTACTACAGCTTGGAAACACACAGCAGACCATCATTTCTGAAACCCAATCATTCTAGATCTGATGTCAGTAATAGGGACAGAATCAACTACTCTAGATCTGATCATAACAGTTAAAGATAACACCAAACTAGATCAAAACAGACAATAAGAATGTTGCCAGAATGTCTTAACTAAATTGGCCCTTAGTAAACTAGCCTGAATTGCACATTAATGTTTAATAGAAGTGGTTCTGAAATAATATAAACTATCCCTGAAACAGGATATTATTTTCTGTTTGCAAAGTAATATGGATTGTGTAGAATGTTTAAATAACTCAAATTGACATTGTAGAAATGTTATCAAAATTTTTCAGATTATTAGCAGTTATTGTATTCCCAAACCCAGATTATAGTGGCAGTACCTCTCAAATGTCTCATATCTCTTGATGACATCCTTGATGTGGAACCAGAGGAAATGTACCTACAATTTTGATAATATTAAATGAAACATTAAAAAAGTAATGTAATACAAATGATCGCCACCAGCATCCTAATTATCATAATCATGAGGAACAAAATAATTAAGGGGAAAAGAAGAGAGCAGTGTACATCCTAATACTTTGTTTAGTTATGACAAATTCATTTGAATTAGATGTTAAATACTTTGTAAAATCAATATGTATCACACACTGTAAATATGTGTGTACAATATAACAGTCACTGAGAAGAACACTGAAAGTGACTGGAAGAGGAATGTTACATCACGGGGTTAAACACAGTGGGGCTCAGTGTTACAGAAGGGTTCAGAATAAGCCTGTCTGAAAACTCAATACAAACAAGAGTAAATGAATGTACTTCAGTGTTATTATGATAGTTTACCTATTTTTGCTACATTAAAAGAGAGAGAGAGAGGGAGAGAGTGGGGGGGGAGAGAGGGAAGAGAGATATATGAACAGAAGTAGAGATAGAGAGGTTAAAGAATGACACTTTAATAAGCTAATTAAAAGAATAGTGGTTTGTCCACAGTCCTCAGTAGACCTCTGTGTTTAAGAGAGTGAAACTGAGAGAGAGAGAGATAGAGATAGAGAGAGAGAGAGAGAGAGAGAGAGAGAGAGAGAGAGAGAAATTGCTCAAAATTGACAGCAAGTACAACTGTAAGTTCTGATATCTTAACCGGAATGAATTATCTTTGTTCCAAACACCATCACTCCAGGTATCTGACAACTCATTTATCTCAGAACTCAAGAAATCGCGTTTTTTGTCTTGCTTTCATCTACTATGATACTGAGTTAACCTTCTTAATTAGCCGGATAACATGAAGACAGAGTTGACTAATGGGAGAGGAGGAATGAACATTGTCATTGAACAATTTTGACTTTAGGCTTCATGTTACTCATGTAATTGAAAAATCCTGAATTGTTACATAGTCTCTGATTTAGTGATGGACTTTATTTTGTAACTGGATATAAATCTTTTTTTTCGTTAGTGTTGACAAGTTATCAAAGTGCACACAGAGAGACATGTGATCTTAAAGGAACCTGAATCGTTCCTTGAGTGGCCACTGACAAGACTTATTGAGTTCTTTCTTCTCAGACTTGACAGAAACAAAGCCTGCTTTATTCCCGCAGCAGACCACCCTTAAACGCGTTCCACAGACACGGGAGTCAAACAGGGGATCATAAGGAACGTATTTACCGGTTATATTCTATCGTTGTTCGTTTTCTTACCTGTGATATAGTGTGGAGAGCGTGGATGACCGGGTAGACTCCCATCACTGCGGATACGCACGCTTTAAATCCCACATAATAGCCGATGCGGAAAGCATCCATGATTAGCGAGAGGAGCGCAAGCATTGTTAGCCCTCCTAATTAGGAAAACAATGT
Source organism: Chanos chanos (assembly GCF_902362185.1). Classification (NCBI taxonomy): domain Eukaryota; kingdom Metazoa; phylum Chordata; class Actinopteri; order Gonorynchiformes; family Chanidae; genus Chanos; species Chanos chanos. Next base: position 44,576,200 of record NC_044496.1, read on the forward strand.
CAGTGATTACACGGGATATTAATTTGCTTCATATTTTTAGCTGTAAATGTGAACAACACGTTTAATGAAAACAAAGACCTGTGGTATGTTCTGTAATTAGATTTACACGACTTTATAGCCTGGGCTGTTTCTTATACTCCATCATCTCTCTCTAAATTACATTTTAGAGCCATCCTTGTAAAACAGTTCTACCTCTTATCCAGCTTGTTCCGGCGTGAGCATCCTTCTCTGGCCGCAGATCCCTGTGGCGCTCCCGTCTGATGGTATAACATACCATCCAAAGGAGCTGTAGGAGCATGAGTGTGGTGATAAAGGACAGCAGATGTTCTTCCCGCACGGCGGTGGCATGGTACGACAGGGGAAGCATCAATGACACGCCGAGCAAAAGGATATTGGTCCCGTACTGCGCGCTGAGCACTTCGGCATTCTTCTGTGGGTAGCTCTCGGTCAAATTGACTTTTAATTTGGTGAACAATTTCTTCTCTTTGTCGGAATTAAACGAAGACGTGCTGTGGCAGTACTTATTCAAGCACGTTATATCCAAACCGCTGTGTTCCACCATGGCCCCAAAGTTTGGTAAAGCCCAACAGCTCGTAAAGCGGTTATTGCAAGTGCAAAAAGTGCATCAATGCACATGTGCCTTTAGCGGTTTGTATGAAATCCTGAGAGACACAGTAAGTGCCATTCCACGTAAGGAGCAATGAAGTAATAAAGACAGGAGAGACAAAAAATCTCAGTAGACTCGCATATCTTTTACTTATATTTAAACCCTCATGGATTTATGCGCGCTCATACATCGACGTTATCTGTAACATTGTACTGAGGTTACTTAAAATCTCCTCCTATATAGAGCCTGCTGAGTCACTCAGATTAGGAAGAATAGATTGAGTTTCAGCAGTCTGCAACCTCGGTACACATCACTGAACTTGCCATAAGTTTTTGCGAAATCGATGAGCTGGTGATGCCAACTATTCATCCATTCGTGCAGTGGGAGAAAATGCGCTTTTGATAGCAGGAAAAACTACATGCCAGTATCTACAGTTACAGAAGTTTAGTCTCCGTGCGTAATATTCTCAGTGTGCCAAGGCGCCGTCTCTTATTCCGTCTTCTCCGAGACCTGGTTTAAAGCGTAGACTAGAGATCAGGTAGACTGTATGTTCATGTCACACACAGAGAGAAAACCAGTCTAAACCCGTGTTATTCGTGATGGACGACAAAGAGGAATGCATGTTCACTCGAAGTAATCACCTGATAACCTGATCCATCTCTCTCTGACACCTCTGCCGATGCGTAAAAAGCGCGCCTGAGACGAATCAAAGGATCTATAGAAACAGTTAATAGAGAGTTCACTGGTCTTGGATGAAAAAAGTAAAGAAACTAAAATCATCGCTCCATTCATATTCATCCCAACCTCAGCTGTGACGGTAATGAACTAACTGAGCTGTATGGCCGGGCAACAGAAAAAGAGGACAGAATCAGATTTCGGTGTTCACCCATACAATAGCTCTTTCAACAAAACGTCTTTGTTAACCTCAGTCTCATCTTTGATGTGCAACAAAGCAATGTGCTGAATAGCGGTTAGGTGTACATCCAAGATAATGAACATCTTTAAAAGTTATTTCATCAATGCTAAAAACTAACTGAAAACAGCAGAGTTTTTCCATTAACTTTTTACGCGCTTTTTGCGCAGAATGAAAAGGGTGAGCGATAGATCTATATTGCCAGTGATCGTCTCACTGAAAGAGTTAACGAATTTATTCGAGGCCAGAAACAATAGAAATGTGTGCTAAATTGCAGAGTAAATCATAATGAAGTGAAATCGATACAAGTAAGGTTCTCACAATGGGACCCATTATATTTCAAAGCTCTTCTCTCCAAGGGCTCTCTGCGCTTTGACCTAGTTTAACACTCAAATAAACTGATTCACCCTGGCAACTAATAATCAGGCACTAATGTCCCTTCTATGTACCCTTCACAGTCAACAATTATGCGTTAGTTGTACTGATATTAGAGAGAGAGGGAGTGTTTGACCCTCTCAAAGACAAACTTTTGTTTATGATCAAAGTAACTGCAATTCCAAAGTACTGCTTGCGTCATAAATCATTTGGTTCATCGGATCACGTTTCCGGTTATATCACCCCAATTGGTTCCTTAGGAAAGATCTATTTATATAACTGTGTATATTATGTCGAAAAGCACATTAAAACCTGTAACCAAATGTCATCAACGTTCTGTTGTGCCGTAAAACAAACGATGCATTCAGAATTGTATATATTCGTTAATTCAGGAAGATTTCTTGATAATTACATCAAGGTTGTTGTCTATCTCTCCGCGTCAAATGTTTTGATTAGGTTTGAGATTGTACGCTTTCATCTTATCGACCGTTAAACAATCTCTTCAGTGGACATTTACACCCATTAGAACGGACAATGCGGGTGCGAATGTTTTTTATTCAAATATTGTTGGACATATGAGAGAACACAAATTGTTTAACGATTTAATGATAGCTATTTACATTTTACTCTACCGACAGATCTTAAGTCCTACTCGATAGCAATGATAATTTCACTTTTAAAATAGTATCTATGTCGCGAATAAAAACTAAAGAGCCGTCTAAAACTGTTAAAGTAAACTGGCTTAACAACCAGTCAAGAGAGGCCTTACACCTCTGAGCGGAATCTCTGCAACACTGTTATCAACGATAGATCGTCAATTTATATAACATGTCTGAAAAATAACGAGCTTTGAAAATCTACGTGGAAAAGACATTAGACACTTCAGGCATGTGGAAAAATGTTAAAATTTAATTCAAAACATATAAATCACTTCAAGGTAGACAAACTTATAACAAGGACATTCAGAATCAGTTTCAATTAAATGTTCATGTTAAATAAATATTTGGTCAAAACAAAACAAAACCAAAAAAAAAAAAAACTGTGTCAATGGCAAGCACTTGAAGTAGAAAAATTTTGGTTTATGTCTGTATGTATTTTACACGTGTAAGAGGCTTCAGTGTGTACAAACTATCCTCTGGAAGAGACTGTAGATCTTCAACAAGACTCTGAAAAGGAGAAATGGGTTTAGATGTTTAATTTTAATACACAGGCATTTTTTTCAATACATACATTTGTACAGATGCACAAAACAACCGCTTTATGCATTAACACCCTGCAACATACAGGACGGAAAACCGTAACTACTCGATATGTCAACTACACACGTAAAACAGAGGTGTCAGTAAGAGAGTTCACATCTCTTATTCAGCTTTTTAACTGAACTAAAAAAGGTATCCTTTCAGAAATAAGTTGTTAAATCATTCACACAACCATCCCAACTTACTGATTCTATTCTAATGATGTGAAATTTTTTTTTTTTTAAAAATAAGTTCAGAAGTAGTGGGTTAAGTTATGGGTTATGAAGGCATTACATGGATATGTCCTGTGCTCCGTACCCGACCCAGCCATGTCAAAGATTTTCATTGTTCAGATGACGTGTGTTGCTCTGTACATATGACAATAAAACTCTTTGACTTGACTTTTCACCTTGATTTATATGATAAAACACTTTTACCTTTCCTTTGTTCAGCCAATGAGAGATATGAGCATGACTACGCCCATGAACTGAGTGAAGAGGATGACGGGCGTGAAGAAGGACCAGACGGGCCAGAGAGCAATGTTAAAACTGCCACAGACAAAGAGGAGGTGTTACGACACTTTAGATCGTTCCTTTTCATGGACATACCTAATGTGTACTATCAATCATGGGGCTGGTATAATGGCTAATTCTACATGCCGACATGATCGTTCTTTAGTCTCAAGACAAAGTAGTTATATTGTTATACCTCACAAAACATTGTAATAATCTTTTGGGTTTTTTGCTTTGCCTAATGAATCGCATTGGACATTCCCTTGGCTGTGTTAGTTCGAGTAACAAAATAACACCAATTAAAATACATAGCTAAAAACAAAAAGAGCACAACGTGGTCAGGATTGGAAGAAGGCGGTCATGCCAAAGAAAACCTTGTTTGGTCGAACTGTTTTAAGGTCAGAACCAATGGTGAGAAGATGCAAAAAAAAAACTTTTATCACTGTGTCACTGATGTTTCTGCTGTTGTTATATGGCATTTGTTTTATTATGAGGCTTTAAAAGAGTCAGGCTGGGAGGCACTGGAGTGATTTCTGAGTGTACGGAGGGACTGACCTGCAGGAAGCAGCGATGAAAGCTGCTGTGGTTACTGGGGGAATAGCAGGATATTCCTGCTCGTAGTGTTTAATACCTCTGTACCACTCCAGATACACTATACAAAACGCTGCCAGAGACAAACACACTCCCAGCAACACCAAACCAACGTTGAACCACCAACTGCTCATAAAACAAAGAGACAATACACATTAGTCTGACGACACACTGTGTTCAGGTAAACATTATGATCACAGAAAGCAGTTAACGCATACATTGGTAACTATTGTGCAAATATATAGAGAGGATTTCTATTTTGTGCTATGGTCACTGATTCTAATTCAAATCTCTGGTTCCCAATCCAATCCAATGCAACTATGTTGTTTATAACAATCATAAATTGGACTGGTTAACTTGAGAAGTCATAAAAAAAAAAGTCACAATATTGTTCTCTTTATGTAACACTCTACATGTTTCAGACAGGTCAGTCACGAGGCTGCTGAGTCACTCATTCAAGTTTGGCCCTCAATCTCAAAGTACGTTTGAGAAGCCAAGATAACTCAAAACATTCAATCTGTTAATTAACACATAATTAAGTAATCACTTGTTAATTAACAATTCTCAAAAATATTGACTTTTACTCAGTTTGGTGGTTGATTTCCATTTTTGAGCTATTCTAACTTATCCAGGTATGCTGTCCTACTGGCTTTAGTCTGTGTCAGTGAGAATACATCACTCACTAAACTGCACTTAAAAATATGCAGTTGGTCAGGACAACAGAGGGTTGAATGGTTCTGATGCTAATGTAGATGATTTGTGCTTTATTTATCCTTGCAAAACCTTGGCCCAGGTCATTTGCGGTATAGCTTGGCTGCAGTTTGGGCGATTGAGCCAGCACCTGCTAGCTCTATGATAAAGAGATACCACAGAGTGTGTCTGTGAAAAGAACCTGTTTTGCAGCAGCATACTGAATCATCTGCCCAAATCGCCTGCTTATCGTAACTAGAGTACCGTAATCTCTCTTGTAATCCATCCCAAACGCACACAAGACGGTATGTCAGAAGTGGAGTGAGTTCTGAGTGACCCACAGGACAAACATAATTAGGGTCTTAGTAGAGCGAAACCAGACTGGAATGGCTCCAGCAAATTGGCTCTGTCAGCCAGGGTTATTCTCTCCACTCAATCATGGATACGTTTTCACTATTCAGCAAAACCGGCCCATTCAGTGCAATGCTGCTAACAGTTCTCTGGTGGACACAGATGGACACACACAGTTAGTCTGAGAGAGGTGTCTTTTTCTTACTGTACCACTGCACACGTCTGTTTAACACCATTTATTGGGAAATAGATGAGATAAACCATTTCGGTACGCTAGACAGTAATATTAACTACTGTGTAAATAATATGCGGGATGATTTTGCCAGACGTTGATCACATCAATACTGGAACAAATGCAGATCCATGTTTTACTTGACTGTTAATAATGAAAAGCATGTCAGTTGAATTTTGCATTTTTGCACTTTAAATAAATGAACGTACAAAGAAAAACACTCAACATTCTAGCAGTGATTAAGAAAAAAGGGCCTGGTAGACATACAAACCAACAAACAAATAAGTAATTATATAAACAAGAGACTTGACAGGGCTAAGCTAATCCATCCCAGCAGGCTCCCTTAATCAGCCTACATAAACTACCATTCACCTAAGGGTTGCATTAAGTGCTCCACAGGCACAGGGAATTACCTCTTAATATCTTCGTTTTCCATGATCTCAACAAAGAAGTCCACGTAGTATGTCAGCCCCACGGACGCCAGGATCCAGAAGACGGAATGGCGGTTGATACGGGGGAGAGGCTTAACATCCTTATCTTGCTCCGTTTCTACAATGTTAACATCAGATTCACAATATAAGTACAGTCAGCGTGCGTCCATTCAGGGAGAGATTCAAGGAGAGGAGGAAGAGAGGGCAGGAACGGGGGCTGTATAACTCCAAATAAATTAAATGGATTAATTCATCAGTTACATTTTGTTTGTAACTGGACAGAAAACTAACTGGAGTACATGTTGGTAAATATTTATGGGTGGTTTCAGGCACCTGAATGTCTGAACAATTTGACCATCTCAAAACAACAATCTAGTCAGATGAATCATCATACAAAGTTTCATACCGTAACAGAAAAGTATGATTTTACTCTGAGTTGATAAATTGAATGCACTCTAAGGTCATTGAGTTGACCACTAAACTAGGCCATTGTCCTTACCTCAGCCAACAATAATCACAGTCACAATTTACTGAAGTCTTCCTTTAGAAGCAGAGCTAAGGTTTCAATTCACTCCAGTGATTAAAATCGTACCCAATATCTGTTACAATCAGTGATAATTTTTATCCCCTTAACATTATAGGTACAGCTTACATCTTCTACGAAAACGAGATGTATTTTTGTCCTAAAACTAGTCAGTCATCAGATAGCTCTCGGTCGGCAGCAGACTATGGGGTCCGTGGAAGATCTCTGCATGCCATTGTGTGTCTATCAGAAACTCAGGGAGCGATCAAGAGCTGGTGGCATTTAGCCAAGTCAGTAACTCCAGACAGAACAAACTATTCACTGTTCACTCCTATAAAGAGACTAAAAGACCATGGGCCGAGATGGCACCGCTGTCTTCGTTGCTTATCCGCTAAACACGATAAGATAGCGTGTAACGGTGATTTAATCATGTATACAGATGTGACTTAATTGTGCTTGGTGAACGGTGGGAAGAGCATACACGCTAATACTGCAGTAAATGTTGTATTAAACAATAAAGGCTTACTTAATTTAACATCCGAGCGACTACAACTTCCAGTTGCTCCTACGAAATGCACATGCATAATCTGAAACATTATGGAAGTTTCTGTGTTTGTGTGTATGTGCAACTCCAACTTTCAAAATAACCTTAAATATGTTTAGCTACTGTACTTACTCTTCTCATCGATGCCTTCCTCTGAAATGGAATGTAACAGAAGTTCGGCATCTTTTTTAAACCTATTTCTCAACGTCACTAAATCATTTTCCTGAAGAAAATCTGCCATGGTTCAGACTTCCACCAGAACACAACTGTCTTCCGTGTGAGTATACGTCGGGTATTGATGACGTTTTGCTGAAGTGGCAATTTGATTGGCTGTACTCAGGGACCAGTGTTGTGAATACTCACGATTTAACTTACTTTTGTGCTGATAAAAGTAACTTCACAAAATCGTTACCGTAGCCAATAGATGAGAAACTGTAAAACTACTGTCGGACCAGCGCAAAAAGCCAACATCTATCAAGTGTGCCGTTTATCTCTCTGTGAAACACTTTAGCAATCTTAAACAAAAAATTTGATCACACACAGAGAGAGAGAGAGAGAGAGAGAGAGAGAGAGAGATTCTCTCTCTCAAACCTGTTACACCTGAGTGTTCTGTTGAGCAAGCTTTGCTCTGGGCAAGTTTCCCACCACAGTGACAGGGTCACCTGCTCAGAGGGCATTGGGTCCTCAACCAGTTCTCTTCCCCAAGACATGCCCTGGAGGAGTTCTGGAATGTAGTGTATCAATATATAAAAGCTGTGAGTGCCATGGAATCTCACACACACACACACACACACACACACACACAAGTTAATACAGTTATAGCAATAGTTCTCAGAGTACAGTAGAAATGTGTGAACAGACACACAGATCCCATTTTCATTTAGAGTTCAGGCAAAGGTCAGCAGGTAGGAGTTTAGTTGAAGGTGGGTGTGTTAGTGTCAGGGTGATCACTGTCCATTGTCTTGTGTATTTATGTGGAAATGTAATGAACCCAATGAGAAAGCATGTACATAAACATTATCAGAGCTCTAATCTTACTGGCTTAACAGCCAAACATTGTATAAAGAGAGTGTTCCCATCTTTATGTTGGGTATTCAGATAGATCCATTTTGATACCTATTCTCACACTCAACATAAAAAGTCGTATCAGTGAACATGTTTGAAGGAACCAGCACAAACCCATTCTGCTTGTCCCAATCACAACAGCAATCATGACTCAAGTTAACAAAACATAATTGTGGCTCTTTACATGAGATAATCTCCCCTTTATACAGCTCATTGAGGAAAACTGTAAATGTGGTGTTATGCAGCCCCAAGGACCTTTCATCCATAGACAGACAACAATAGGTTTCAGCTTTCAACCTTCAGTAAACAAACAGGAATATCATTTTCTCTTTCAAGCAAAGGCTGTCACCTTCAGCGAAACAAGAGCGGCCGCATGAACAGAAAACAATATAGTTTTGTTAAAACGGCAGGTGAAGGGAGTTATTTGAAACGTATACTTTTACATACACTCTCTCCCCTTCAACGCTGCAGTGAGCAGCTCGCATGGTGACCCAGCTGTAGGGTTCAGCTAACTTAGACTCAACCTCTGAGACAGTCCTCCGTCCAGGAGAGGGTTGGTTAAGTGAAGGGAGGGGGGTTGAGGGTTTGGGAGGGAATTTGAAGTGGAGTGGGGGGTACAGTGAGAGTGTTTTTTGGTTCAGGTGGAGTAGGAAAGACTATCCCTTTCCTTTTCCCAGAATCCTCCCTGATTCTGATCACAGTTCAGGGTGATTCTGACCCCAGCTAACACACCCTGCTTTATGCCTGAGTGATTCCAGCTCAAACACATGCCAGCCTTTGGGAGGCCACAGACAGGTTACAGAGTTTCCTCAGTTATGTGTGTGTGTGTGTGTGCTGGACTGTTCCCAAAAGTCAGTTCAGTGTCTACTGAAAAATAAAAGCAGATCACAAGGATTTTTTTCTTTTTTTTTACAATTTTTGCTCTTTCCACTTGATTTTTATCCTCAACTGAATAAATGAACAAATAGCTAAATAAATACAACTTAGATTTGTATTTATGATACCTTGATATCTACCTGTTTAATGTATTGCCACATGAAAATCTAAGGCTGGATGTTTGTGTGACTTTATGAATCAGATGTGTGGTAGAACTGGACATGAACAAACATGAGATGTAGCAGAGGACCTGAAGATGAAAAGATTCTAACCAATTCAAATCATCTTTGCACATCATACATTATTTCCACTCTGAGCTGTGTTCATAATCCCTTCTACTGTATGTCTAACACTGATTGTCATCGAGTCACACAGCATCTATTTACATGATTCTTGTAAGTAAACCGAGAATCCACAAATGACTCCTTTTCTGTCACGGACAATGAAACTACCGGCTCATTATTAACCCAGGGCAGCATGACATCATTAACAAAAACACTGAACGTGAAGCTTTTCCTCCCAATCCTGCCGTCCAGTGGGTGTAGTGCTTAACCTTTCTTTGTGAACGTTTGCAAAAGAAAAAAAAACTCATCCGTGGCTCGTAAGATGTTAATGTGACGCATAAGCTCATAACCGTGTCAGAGAAGCTGAGTAAAAGGTTAAACCTTAACGCTGTGAAAATGTCAAAAGCAAAAAAAAAACAAAAAAAAAACCTTTGCGCACCTAAAACATCCCCTGACTGAATGTTGTGTTTTAATCGTTCTTTTAAAGGCCTAAAGCAGAGGTAAAACTTTTTCAGCACAGGAGACACAGACTGAGTGGATATTTGACCTAGGATTTAAGTTATGGCTTTCTCACCATTTCCATCCCAATCAAGGGCCAGAAAACACGGTTTTAATACTTGCAAACATGACTGACAGGTCTGCTAATACCATGAGCGGACACTCTACAATTCCAGCTAAGAGCCGGGCCGGGAGGAGGATCACTTCTAAAGCATGGAGGATTAACGCTGCTTCAGAACGCTGCAGTGATTTCCTGCAACGGCTCCCCTGAGTGCGAGTGTGTGTGTGTCTGACTTAACAACAAGCGTCTCATTCTCCCGCTCTGAAACCGAACAGCAGTAAGACTTCACCTTGGGGGTCTGGACCGGGCCTCGGAGTGTGAGAGGCTTCTGTGTATCTAGCCAACTGAACCCTGGTCCGGGAGTCCAGGAATGTACATTAGACCCGTTCCACATGAGAGTCAAATTCACCTGGGCTCTCCTCCCACACCACAGCCCTCCCCACTCTTAGTCAACTAATCCCAGAAGATAAGAACCCTGTTTCTCAGCTGGACTCCACAATAAAAAGTGTGTGTGTGTGTGTGCGTGTGTGTGTGTGAAGGGGATAAAAGTAGGAGAAAACACTGCCATCTCCATCTGGGCTGTCTGATCAAAAGTTTGATTATTAACGAGACATCAAAAGTCAATCAAAATACCATCTTTATCTCATTAAAACAGTCATTAAGAAATAAAATTCCAAAGACACGACTAAGACAAATTGGAAAACTAAATAATGAACTTGGAGGACAATGGGACAATGAGGGCTTTTGAATATATTCTTGTTACTGATATGTAATTCATCCAATCCAACTGTTGGCGCTATTGATCTTATTCATTCCCAGCTTCATTCATTTGAAAAAGGACGGCAATCAAAGGGATTAACTGGGTGAATAAACTGAATCTGCCAAAAAGGTACTTTTTGTGAGCTCTAAGCTTAGTTTGAATTGACTTATGCAATGACTTTGTGCATTAAAGCACAAGCCAAAAGCTGAAAGCACAACAGGTGTTGTGCTGTACTTGATCGCATTTATACCCTATCATTTGCTGAACTGTCACAATGGATGAACTCTTACATGGAAGAGATCAAGGCTGTAGGTCTCTGAAGTATTTATTCACACCAGATGAGACAAAGTGTGCGGGCAATGGTGAAGACTGCGTGCGTTACATAGGTCCACTGAGTGGCCAAAAATAAGACCAAAAACAAAACAAAAAAAAAAAGAGAGGATCATTTGACCAGTCGGACTTTGTCTTTGATAATCTTAAATTTGGGATTATTGTTGAGTTTCTTGTTGAAAAGAGAGAGAAGCTCCTCTTCAGACCTGTAGTTATCATCTCCACTGAATGAATAGTATGCTGCCAGCACCTGCAACGAGTCAGCCAAAGAAACACAAATGAAGAAAAAGTGTGACAGTTATGACCAAACACACATGACGTCTGACGTTACAGTGTCTAAGGTTTCCCTGATATGTTCACACAATTTTCCCTGAACAGAACAAATACGTAAATAGACACGCGGAAGAAAATTTTCCACATGAACTCTAAGCAGACTGACGCTGAGCGAGGTAGTGAAGTTCATTTTCTGACAAAGTACTTGATAAAGCAGAAGTCTGTGAACTGGGCTAACAGGGAATGCCTTGGTGTTTTGAAGAGCGTAAGAAAAATCTTCTACCTTTTTCCTGAGTTTCTTCACGGCAAATCCTTCCTCAGGGGCCTGGCGTAAGACCGCTTTAATTGTCCCCTTCCAGTTAAACTTTCCTGTCAGAGAAACAGCAAAATCAGGGACAGTCTACAAAGAGTTTAAAGTGCCCAGAGTAAGTTCTAGCCATACAGACCGCACAAAATCCTTTAAAGGGGTTGAGCTAACCCCCTCCCAAAAAACCACCCTAACAGATCCTCCAGAACCCTTCACCATGAACCCTTCAACCCTGAGAAACAAGCAGTCTGGCCTGCAGGAGTCTTTTGACCTGCGTCACACACCGACTTATCCAAGTGTTGAAAACAGGATGAAGGATGACTCATCCAATCATATGACTTGAATGACTTTCCTTTTTCTAAACACTGACCCTGTGTACACACATAGGTGTATTTTAATGCTCAAAGCGTGAACTTTAACGTAACCAAATTAAGACATAATCTCTCACTCTTGGAGGGCTGGGGGCTGCAATTTACTGAAACTTCCCAGTCAAACATGCGATTAGGATTTACAGGTGACTGAGTTAAGAGCTGTTCATCGGTTTTGAAGATTTAAAAAGCTCAGGCATCAGAGTGGAAGAATATATGATTTTGACCCCAGTTGACCCTAGGTGAATCCAACACTGTCAGATCAGCATCTTTTTTGCCCCTGCTCCTCACAAAAACCATCAGCGAGTTGAACATCAGTAAGGTTCCTGCCACCCTGGCCTCTGTAACAGTCACGAGAATCTCTCTCTCTAGCCTTGGCAGACAGAACACTGTATGACAGGTTCTGCCCTGCAGTTTTTATACAGGACATTAAGATGACTGCTTTATTCATGCAGGGCCCACACCTGGGTGGAAACAACTACTTTCAGTGTAGCTTGTATCCCTTATGATCTCAAATGCATCTTTCATGGTTATCTGTACACAAACAAATATAATACACTCATTTGTAGCTTAGTTTTGAAAAATGTAAATAAAAAGTATATTAAATAAAAATAGACACCAAATTGCCCGAGCAGCAGAAAATCTAACAGGTCTACTATATAGGAGAGCGCATCTATATTCTCTATTACATTTTTCACTCAGACACAAACGTCTCTTTCACTGTGCACTGTGTAGCATAGCCACAGGAAACATAATCTTTCACACTCCAGCAGTTCCAAGACATTCCATGAAAAATGTGAGATAGTATATCGTGCAAAGCAGTCTTTTCTGTACATGTCAGCCTATGGCAAAATACAGAAATTACAGCACTTCAACATCAGGCAGCAATTTTATATCAAACTAAGTTGGAAAAAAATGAATTGAGGACAAAACATACAGCAGCAGCACCCCCTGATGCACAAGTTTATAACTGCACAAGTTTACAGGTCGGCTCTGAATCACCACTCTCACTCCACATCAGACTACAAGTAACTACTTGTTTTCAAATCAATATGATAATCTATAGCAAAACATCCAGTAAGCAACCAAAGAAACAAAACAGTATGTGTTATGTTGCTATTTCTTACTTTTCCATTGTATTACTGTAGCACCAGACTAAGTACTGCTCATTAGTTCACCCACACCGATATACTGTGCAAAAGCGCCAGTTACTCGATACAAAAGTGACTGCTTAATTAACTGAATGTTAAGACTGTGACTGAAAAAGTACCTTTGGTGTTGGTTTCACCTTCTACCTCTGCTTGTTCCTCCTCTTTCGGCTGCTCGGGGGTTTGGCTCTCTGAGGGGAAGGAAATGGTCTAAGTAACTCATTTTTCAAAGAGTAAGACAAGGAATCACCTCATTTACACATGCAATTAACAATGTGGGTGACCACCAAAAAAAGCTTTTATGACTTCACATTATTCCCTTTCAATGGGATGACGGGACAATTCTGCAAGATCTCTGACAGTGTTGAGTTACCTTCTGAATTTTCCTCTTTTCTCTTTTTTTGTTTTTTTGATGTCTTTTTCTCTGAGGCATGACCATTCTGGTTTTCCTCTACACCCTCCACTTCTTCCTCCTCTTCTTCTCTTTTCCTCTTCTTCTTTTTCTGTTGCTTTTTGGAGTTATCTTCCACTCCGTTCTGTGCTGGTTGTGATTCATCTCCATTTGCATTCTCATTCATTTCCCTGGTTTTTTTCTTTTTCTGTCGTTCCTCTTTTCGCTCTTGTTTGTTTTTCTTTTTCGCCTTCACGGGGTTTTCCTCCTCTGTGTTCTGCTCGGATGGACCTGTTCCGTTCTTTTGTGGGACAGAGACAGGACTCTGCTCCGGCTGTTGTTGCTCACTGCCTTTCTCTGGAACCTTCCCAAATTTACATCATTAGTGAAACACACTGGATACTGAATTGTTACTGAAGAACTTAAATACTTTCTGTATCTAAATAGTATGAAAACTCTGTTTTTAGGCTGGTTCAGTGCAACTGGCACCGAGAAAAGGCGGCAGTAAACATTCTGTGGCCGGCAAACACATCAGCAGGGTGTGTCCTCTGAGCGTGTTAAGATCAGTGAGGACAGAGAAAATTCCACTCACATTGCTGGTGGCCGCAGAGAAGATCTCCCACACCTGATCATGCAAAGAGGCGTTATGGATTTTCAAACTGTTCTTCATCCAATTCTACAAACAGAGAAACAGAACAAGGGAGAGGGGGGGAAAAAAGAGAGAGAACCATCAGCCTCCAAATGATTACAGATATAGTTATATACTGGACATTAAAATGCTGGCATACTTTGAGCATTTTAAAAAGGAAGAAAAGAAAAAAAAACAAACAATGAGATATTTTATCCAATATGACATTCTTAGATTACCTGAAACTTGGCTTTCTTCCTAGGAACATTGTCATATGAGCTGACCTGTTTCAGCACATCCTTCAGTTTGGGATTTATGCCTGGCTTATTCATAGCATCATGAATTTTCTATGATGACAAACAACAGGGACACAATTTTAGATCAGACTAGGAATACGATGATTTAAATTAAATCACTACTCATATTAAATAAAGACTTGAAATGTGCGAGAGAGATTTCAGACTGACTTGGATCCATTGTTGCTGTTTGACATCACCCTTGTTTGTTTTGGCTTCATAGCCTTTGCCTCCATATTTCTGATCCTCACTGATGCATTTGTTGTGGTTCTTATAATCATCTCCCCTGTTTAAAAGAAAAGCAAAACACTGTGTTAACTTTGAACCAAACATGTTTAAGTGATATATACTACAATACGAAATAGATTCAAATACCACATACCACACAACACTCACCAAAAGTCTTTACCACAGTCTATGCAGGATAAGACTTGGCATCCCCGGCAAATAGTCACATGTTTGTCAACCTGGGCTTTTTTCAAAGATTCTCCACACGCGTTGCACGTGAAGAACACCATTTTAAACCACAGACAAAAATTATGCTGCTACTCTCCTCCTTAGAGCACCAGACAAGGTTAGAACGTCATATAAAATAAAAACTAACTTTAAAGACTGAGCACAAATCTGTTAAGACACAGACAACAAAGAATTTATTTATTTATTCTGTGAATAAATGAATTACCTTAGTTTACTTCTAAAAAGCTGCTGAAATGATATGTTTTAGTTAATGCTGTTAACTAAACAAACAGATTAAATAAATTCTATTGTAAAGTTACAAGAGATCCGGTGAGTGCGAATCTCCGTTCAAATCTGAGAGCATGCGACCTATGAGGGTAACAGTATTTTCTTTCCGGTCGGAAACACGATATGAACTGTTGAGTTGCTATCACATTGAAAATATTTTGAAATAGTTTAAAAATCACTCGTTCATTGTAATATTGGCACAGTATTTTCAAGATCATATTATTTTCATGTAAATACTAAGTCTTGACTGCATTATGAACATCTGCATATTAAACTAAAAGAAGTCGCACAACGACCCGAATTCCTAATAGGTAGGAATCATTCAAACGTCTCTCAAGGAAGTGACGCAGCGGTGTTTGGTGACGGGTCATCCACATGAAAGAGGCGAGGAAGCAGCGAGCATAAATTGTCATCCTGTAAATATTCTTTTGCGTTTTATTTAATAATTGTCACCTCTTTAAAAAACACATTTAGTTCCCCTGCGTTCGTCGGCCGGTTCTCGTACGTACAGGTCGGTTATAACCTGGAATGTCTGTTTTGATTTGACACGGGCAAGTCTAATTTTGTCTTGCCTGGTCTCTCAACGAAAAAAAAAAAAAAAAGAAAAGAAAAGAGAAAACGCTACAAATGAATGAATCGTAATGAATTGCTCACCACCACTGAATATTATACGTATTTTCGAGGGCTGTTACTTTTCTACTATTAGTAGCATTCTCCTTCAGTTATTATTCGTTCTCATATTATTTTCTTTGGTATCAGAAAAATATGGAAACAATCTGCAACCTGCATTACACACACCAGCCAAAATACAATATAAACAAAATACATGAAGAAGTACGCATAACCGAGTGTCTGCATAAGGCTGTAATACAATAATGCACCTTACTACTTCGTAACAGTGTGCGATCTTTCCAGTCGTACAACTAGAGATTATTGACTGTTATTAATTTTGAAATTAGCGTTATTTTGTGACTATACAAATACTACACAGTATACACACACACACACACATGCATTATAATATGTATACACATATTTATACATATATTTCTTCTCTCTTTGTCAGTGCCGATGAGTGTGGGATGTGTGACATGAAAATGGACGGTTTGTACAGTCACAGCTCGTACCTGCTGCAGCAGCTGCAGGAGCAGCGCATTCAGGGGTTGTTGTGTGACTGTATGCTGGTGGTGAAAGGCGTCTGTTTTAAAGCGCATAAAAACGTCCTTGCCGCTTTCAGTGCTTATTTCAGGTGACTGAACAACGATTGAACACAGAGAAGAGTAAATGAAGTAGCTGAATTTTTTAAGGAACAGACAAATAAATGAAGTAACTGAAAATAACAAAAAATACAAATGAATAAATAGCATGTTAGATTGGTTTATATGAAGAGGTACTTAAAATTCAGTTAAATCTTAAAAATATTCACCTGGCTGTTGAAATTTTCTTTCTTAATAGGTCTTTGTTCCAGAATTCTCCAGGTCAAAAGAATGATGTTTTTCACCTGGGCATCCAGGATGTAGGGGGTATCGGCCAGATTCTAGACTACATGTATACCTCCCATCTGGAAGTGAACCAGGACAATGTTCAAGCTTTGCTTAACATTGCCCAGTGCCTACAGGTCACCAACATTCTGACCATGTGTAATGAGTTCCTGAAACCTTGTGTACCTGCTGCAGACACTCCTTCCTTCTCTCTGCCTGCCGTTCTGACCCATGAGCAGGACTGTGTGCTGGGAGGCAGTCTGGCACCCGAAGTGGACCTCCACTGCCCATCCGCAGACACCCAGAAACACTCTCTCTGTCCGTCTGATACTGACCACTTCAAAAGGCCTCATGTTGGGTCACAATACACCAGCAACACTCTGGAAGCTGCCAGTGGTATTCCATCAGTGCCTGATAAACAACCCTTACATGGTTATAAGCTGCGTAATTTTTACAGTAAACAGTACTTTAAGCAGAGCGCAGCTCAGGCCTGCAGCACAGGACAGGGCCCCCTGGTGGTGGAAGAGCACTGTAACACAAACACTGCTAACACCAGTCCCATACCTCCTCTGCCTGCATGCCCAGTGAACATTGTCCCACGGGATACCACCCAGTCAGAGCCCGCCTCTCAGAGCTTTGCCCAGTCTGTTCCTGATATGGGCACACCTGCTTCAGGTGGGAAAAGCCCACCAACGCCACGCCCTGTGAGACCAAAGAAGACTGTTTACCTGAAGAAGTACAACTACTTGCGGTCCCAGAATGCCCTGGAAGAGATGGCAGCACTGCCCAGCCAACTGGGCAACAGCTGTGTTAAGGATCCTTGTCAGCAGGAAGAGCCTCCAGCTCAACCCACCGATACTCCTGTGGAGGACACGGTGTCTAACCAATCAGAGGCAGTGGTTTCAGGGACAGAATCTCGCCTACCCAGCCCCTTGGGGGTGGAGCAAGAAGAGCTAGAGCCGCAGGGAGGCAGGGAAAGGTCAGAGGTCGTGGGGAACAGTAACAAGTATTGTTGTGAAATGTGTGGAAAGACCTTTAAACATCCAAGCAACCTGGAGCTTCACAAACGTTCGCACACTGGTGAGTCAGGACGCTACAGTGCCAGAAGAGATCAGCTTAAAATCTCTGTTCAGAATCTCTCTCTTGTGGACCACACTTCATGTATTTCTGATGATAATAGATATTTATGACTGTTAGGTTTTACAGACTTGAAAAAACAGTTAATCAAATTAAATTCATTGTTACTTCTCTCAGTATCATAACATACTTGTTTGCTTGTGTCCCTCATCAGGTGAGAAGCCATACCAGTGTAACATTTGTGGGAAAAACTTTTCCCAGGTTTGTAAACTATAAGAACGTCCAGTAAACAACCCCTTTCAATGTTCCCAGTAGGTGACAAGGAGACTGCTTGTTTATTACATTATCTGTTTACAGGCTGGTAATCTGCAGACGCATTTGCGTCGTCACTCAGGAGAGAAGCCCTTTATCTGTGAGCTCTGTGGAAAAAGGTACAGGTGTCTGTACACTCTGATATCTCTCTGCAAGGGAATGTGGACACAAAAGGCAGGACTGTCTGTAACGTTACTACACTACAGTGGTGGAACTGTAGTCTGTGTACTGGGCTTCAGAGGATATCTACTGTTTGCATTGTTGCTCTGCTAACTGACCGCCTCTGCTCAATTAATTTGTAAAGAACATTTTTCAAGAACATATTTCAAGAGATATTATCACAGCTTCACTTAAAATCTTATTAGTATCTGGTATATCATAACAGTTGACATGGAAATGAAACCTCTGAGGAGTATGGGAACAGGACCAGTGCTTAGACTGAAGTGATGTTAATGCCAGATTTGCTCTTTAGATTATGTAGTTGTAGTTGTATTAAAGACAGCATAAGACTAACTGAGTTGTGATTGTTGACAGTTTTGCTGCATCGGGGGATGTCCAACGTCACATTATTATCCACTCTGGAGCTCGACCTCACCTTTGTGACATCTGTGGACGGGGTGAGTAGAAAATACAACATGACTTTAGAGAGCACAAACAAACAAATGGAACTCACCTGTAAACAAACGTTAGCAGCTCAGGAGAAATCTTGACCGGTTCTTGATATTCAGCAACTGTACTTTGTAAGATGGAATGTTACACTTTGTCATGACATGACATTTAACCATTCTTTCTGCCTCATATTGTATTATACTTCATCTCTGTTTGTCCTCAGGATTCACAAACTTCAGCAACTTGAAAGAGCACAAAAAAACGCACACGACAGATAAAGAATTTACGTGTGACCAGTGTGGCAAATCCTTTAATATGCACAGAAAACTGCTCAAACATAAGATGAGACACACAGGAGAGAAGCCCTACTCTTGCCAGACCTGTGGTAATTTTCTCTTCCCCTCTTGCCTGCTCACATCTGATTGGTTTAAAACTGTACCTGTATCAAATAATGAAGAATTATTTCTATTTTCAGTTATGCTCTCACTGAATATTTGTAATGAACAATTTGTGCTGTTGTAACTGATGACTCATATGTAAATTCAAGTTGAAAACTTGAATAGGTGAAGACAGTAAAACTCTGACCAGGACCGAGTATGATTACAATGAGTTCTATCTGAATGCATCTGGTCTATAATAGAAGTGGTGTGTTTGTGTGTGTGTGTGTGTGTGTGTGTGCGCGCGCTTCGGCAGGTAAATCGTTTGCTGGCTCAGGTGACCTGCAGCGGCACGTGCGTTCCCACACAGGTGAAAGGCCATACGCCTGTGACAGGTGCGGAAAGAGCTTCACACGTACAGCAGTCCTGCGCAGACATCGCAGTTCTCACTGCAAACCTCTAACAGACCCCGACAATGCAGACAACAGCCCAGAGGAACCACCACCAACCCCCCACAGTAAAACCCCCATGCCTCCAGGGCAGCCTGCACAACTCCTGTCCACCCCAGGGGTCAGCAGGCCTCCTGCAGACGCTCCCTCCAACATACAAAGTCTTCCTAACCCCCCTGCCTCCTCCTCCTCCTCCTCCTCCTCCTCCTCCTCCTCCTCTTCTCTCTCAGAGCTGCGCTCTATTGTTCCTCACCACCTCCTCTCCTCACAGACGGACAGATCTCCTGCTCCAGACCTTCTCAAAATGCCCAAACACCCTTTGCACCCCCCAGCTGTCCACTTCAGCTCCTGTGCCCAGGAGAACTCAGTTGGGGACAAATTCCACCCTGCTTCCAGAAGCCCCCTCCCACTCCCCACCCAAACAGACGGACACTGTGGACTCCCTCTGGCCAACCGCACCAACGGTGGTGCCACCTACAGGAGCGGAGAGGGAACATTCTGCTCCAGTGGGACTCTGTGGGGGTTGGCCATGAAGACCCTACAGAGCGACAGTGAGATAGAGCAATGACAGAGACAGAGAACCAGAGAGAGAGAGAGGAACAGACTGTTTCTCTCTAATACATAGATATTCTTTGTGTGTGGGGCAGTCTGAATCCCACGCTCCTACTGATTGTTAGCGTTACGTGCAATTAAAAGAAAGGTTCCAGTTTTTTTTACCGAGTGTTTTCACCTCAAGATGGTCCTCTAGATGGGATATTCCTCTGGGTGTGATAGTGGAAACCTGTATTTGGCTTGTTCCAATAAATAAGTCAGCTGCCACAGGCAGTAAAATACCTCAACAAATCTTTCTTTTAAGGATTTATTTCTACCTAGGAAACAAGTGTGTGTGGACATTTCAGCCAGTCAGTGGCATGTAAGGAACAAAAAGCTTGTAGGATTTCTTGAACTGAAGGGTTGAAAAGCCAGTTACTTATTTTATTTACAAGTTTTTTTTTCTTCTTGACAGTCTCTTCAGTGTGGCTTATACCTGCAGCACAGCACACAAAGCAAAAATGTTATCATTGATCTTTCATCTGTAGTCTGCTCATACATTCAGCTATTACAAGTCATTTGAATTCACTGTGTTTTCTTTACTCTAGACTGTCAGATTGTCCCCTTTCCTTCTCTCTCTCTCTCTCTCTCTCTCTCTCTCTCTCTTTCTTGCTATCTGTCTCTCTAGCTCTGCCTCTTCCTCAGACTCCTCTGTGACCTCCGTATCTTAGGAACAGGCGGGAAATGGGATAATTAGTAAAATTGCTCTTAAACTAATCAGGGCACTCACTCAATGCTGGTGACCTGAGAGAGGGGAAAAGGTTTGATACTCATGAACATATTCAGTATGTTTTTTCTCAAAATTTTGTCTATATGACATTGTCTTAAACATGGATCATATGTAAACTAATGCTCTATAACCAATAGTGATCAGACTTGATATAGAGGTGGCATTGTCATGAACAATCATTTTATTGGTAGAATCCTATTAATGGAATATTAAAAAGGAATAGCACATGAACACACATGGCATAAAGGGAACAAATAAGGATCAAACATCTTTAAAGTACAATTAAATACATAACAACTTATATTAAATTATTGTGGGACCATTAGTATCATTTCATGTTATTATCACGCAGAGTTGATAGTAACGCTCTGAGTGCCAGTTGGTCAATTAGCCCAACTGTGTAATTCATTACTTTTAAATGTGTCACATGACCCCACACCAAGAAACATTTAGTTGTAATTCATACAAATATTTCTTGTGGAACATCTTTTTTAAACCCAGCTTTTGTCCTTTCGTGGAAATAATTTGTAAATATGCATTCATTTGTTTATAGTGCAACCCGACAGTCTTAATTCCATTCTTAATCTTTGCAGGCGTCTTGTTTCCTTATCCTTTTTGAACCCGCTCTCCATCCACCTTGTCTTGGGATAGTCTGTCATAATATTACACGCGCGCGTTATATCACAGGCAAGCAGCAGCGTTTCGAGCATCCCTCCCTCTCGTACGCGCGCAGCAGCGGCAGAGGCTTTTGTGTATATGTGTGTGTGTGTGTGTGCCTCTCTCTGCGTGTCCAGGAACGGCAACAGCACCTACATCAAGCCGCAGCATCCCTCTCATTAAATCGGCTGCGTCATACCTTGGTCCGTGGAGAGAGAGAGAGAGAGACGGGGACAAAACAGCGACTTTATCCATTTAAAACACGTCAAGTATTTTAAGTCCCGTCTTAACCGACCGAGTGGGGACAGAGTGATCGGAGGTATTTCATTTGGACGTATCAGGGAGGTAAGTACTGCTTACGATTTTAAAGGTTGGTACGAATTAGCGTAACATTTGCGCTTTGTGCCAGGAGACGATAAACAACAGTGACCAGTAAAATAAACAGGATATGGACAGGTTATTGATTGTATGGGAGGACTAATAGATTAATACTTTAAATGAAACTGCTGTTTCACTTACTATATGTATATTTATGTAACAAAGCAGTTTAAATGATATGCGTTTGACAAAGCGTGGAGAGAGTGAAGGCATAATCCTCTCTAGCCATATGAGCCGATGTATTTACATTTAGCTCGCACGTAATCACGTAGGTTTATCAACCTGCCATTTGATTGTTCGTAAAGAGAATAATCAATCAAAATACGCGTCTTGTTTTCAAACCACAAGGACCGTATTCGCGTCACGTAAAATGGTGAAACTGGGAAACAATTTTGGGGAGAAAAACAACGCCAAACCCGCCACGGAGGATGGGTTCGACACCATTCCACTTATTACACCGCTGGATGTAAATCAGTTGCAGTTTCCTCCACCGGACAAGGTGAGGGATTTTTTTATGTTCGGTTTATGTAAGGAGATAATCAGTATACGTTGGGCTTTGCCCGTTTGACCAATTTCAGTCTTTTCCCAAGAGGCGATGCGTGCTGCCCCATGCATAATTCACACTCCACCATTTCTTGCTCCATCAATCATTGCACCTCCACCAAGCATGGTGGTGTATTTCTCACCTTACACAACACAGTCTAATAATTAAGAAATAATTTTAAAATGTCCAAAGTTTAATAAATATGTTATTCTTTAAATTAAAGTGTTATTTGTAGTTTTAATTTACCAGTTTAAACTGTCATCTAGATTTTTGGCACATTATATACAATTAAATAATGAAACCAAACCAGCACTGCACTTCAGCAGAGTTCTGTTTACTCACACATGTTGACTTGATTTTTTTTTTTTAAATAGGTGGTGGTTAAGACCAAAACAGAATATGACGGACAGAAGAAGAAGGGAAAATTTCGCTCTCCTAAAATTGCTGAGTTCACCATCAGCATCATCGAAGGAGTATCTGAGCGCCTGAAAGTAAGTCTCAGATGTTTTTCATCAAATCCATGTTAGATTCATTTTCATGAAATTCAGATTCCTTTTCATTGATTGGAACAATATTATAGTAGGCTGACTGATTCATTGACTGGTTGATTAATTCATTCATTTGTTGGTTGGTTGGTTGATTCATCCATTCATTCATTCATTCGTTGATTGATTGATTCATTCATAAGCTCTGCTAGATTTTTACCTGTTATGCTGACCATCATTTACTTTGACCATTTGGACTGAAATGTAAAACTATGTTTGTGTTCATTTTCCCATCAGGGGAGTATTTAAGTTTCAGAGCATGTTAAGTTGACATTGCGCCTCTCGTCTGTTCAGCTGTTTGTGAATTAAGGTGAAAGTGTGACTGTTCTCTGTTTGGGTGAGAGTGTGACTTCAAGTATGTGCATAAGCGCAAAAGTGTGACCGATTTCTGTTTAGATATGTGTTTGTGTGTGTGTCAGAGGATCACAGTGTGATAATGTTCAGTTTTGTGTTTGGATGTAAATATTAGAATGGCAGCGTGATTGTATTTACATATGTTTGTCTTAGGCGACTGTGAATATGGGTGTGTGTATGGTGTGCTAACGTTAAATGTGCTAAGGATATGTATGTTTTAAGATGACAAGTGCCCTCTGTGTTCAGGAGTGTGTTAGGGTGACGGTGTTACTGTGTTTAGGTGTGTGTGGCTGTGTGTGTTAGTATGACAGGTTACTAAGGCTGTGCATGTCAGGGCAACAGTGGAACTGTTCAGGTTGAGGGGTGTTCCAGGGTGACTGTATGTGTGCATGTATGGGTTTGGGGTGAATACTAGTCCAATCAGAGCTAGGTTGCTCTTCACTGAGTGTGTGAACTCACACAGTTCAGTGGCAATGCACCGTTGCTAGGTAACCAAATGAGTCAATGCTTGAGGAGGAGAGATCTGTCTCACGGGAGATGTGGAGGATATTGAAGACTGTCTCACTCACGCCCCTTGTTTATGTGTTTCTCTTTCTTTCCATCTCCATCTCTCTCTGCCTTTCTCTGTTTATCTCTCCCTCCTTCTCACTCTGTGCCTTACCCTCTCATTAACACATGCGCTATTCAGATACTGATTATGTTTAAAATGATTGCAGCATGGTAGGGTGTCACCAGTTTCTTTCTGCAAACACTGAACATTCTGGGTTGAGCTCCTCAGAGTCTGCATTTATCATTGTTGTAGAATGCTCTGGAACCACAATCAGAGCTCTAAAGAACCTTTTCTCAGAATGTTCTGGAATAAATCTGAATGTGACACCAGGGACTCAGGCCCCTCCCCTCATCTCCCAGGGCAACAGAGGATGATTGTCAGAACAACTTATTCCTCTGTGCGATCTGTAGCACAAAATGGAACACAAAAGGTTGATGTTTAACCACCTCATTTTGTCCTTTTAACATCAAACTACAGACATTTTGTACTGCCTGCAGCTAAATCTCAGTCCCTGGCATATGGCAGCGTCTGTCCCCTAGCAGATGGGCCTATCAGAGAGAAAAATGATGCCATTATACTGCTGAAAACACTTCCATTCCTCTCTGCATGCTCTCTGTCAGAGTTCTGGCATTCCACTGGCCTTAATGGAAACCTTTTGGAAACATTTAGCCTAAGAACTCTGAGAGCACAGAACAACACCAGACACATCCCACAGCAATATAGCCATGTGCCACATGAATGTGCCTCTTCTTGTTAGCACAGGTTCAACAGTTCAACGAGAAAGCTAAAAAATGAACAAAGTAGATATGGATCCCATATGCCCCCATTGTTTAGAGAGATATGGATGCTCATGTTAGCACACAGAAAGTTAGCTATTACTGCATCCCCTGCATCTATAGAGCTGCTCTAAGATCTTTAAAAAATGATCTGAAACTTTTGTTTAATGTAAATTGAAATTTCGGTTAATGTAATTATCTGGACATTTGCCATCAGAAGTCTTCATGTCCTCATTATTTCATATGCTGGAATGTTCATGAACGGACATTAGATTGACTCGAATGACTTCATTAGCAAAGGTAAGATGTTTTAGAGAGAAAAGTCTGAAAGAGAAAAACCTCTTTTTTAACCGATGATATCAACCTGTGTACCAGTCCCGGATCATCTTTCCCAGTTTACAGCAGAATGAAAGAAATTCAGTCATAAATTCAGTGTGCAGTCAATGCTCTGCGGTGTTTAATTTATGAAAGATGTTTGTAAATGTGTTTAGGAACACTGATCTGCAGGATGCTACTGTATGTGGGCAGCGCTCCAGGGGTCACCCGCTGCAACAAATGTTTTTAGCCAACACTAGCAAGAGAAGAGAGAAACAACATGTTCCTCTTTAATCTCTCACGTTTTTCATTACTCCACCAGCAACCCCCACCCATTCAGCCCAAAGTAATATCAAAAGACAGCCAGAGAAAGGGTTATGTGCCTGAAGACATATTTGCTTGATTCTTTTCCCTTCTTTAAAGAATCACTTAGTAGAGCATATCACTGTTGAGAAACTCTTTTCCAAATATCAATGAATCTTAACAGCACTTGGAGTCTGTAACTGTCATAGTTGCTTGTTTTGAGTTGGGATAAATCAAAGAAGTGCAATGTTAGCTGCCTTGATCAAACGCCGACTAGACGTACTGAATAAAAAGACTCACACAGAGCTTTATAGGAATACTCCGTCAGTGAAATTCACAAAGTCATGAATTGAGACACTTTCATATTGTTCTTTCTCCTTTTTCTTTCATATTTATTGCTGTTTGCAGGTTACCCTGTTGGTGATTTGTGCTCTGGCATTTCTGGTGTGTGTGGTTTTCTTGGTGGTCTATAAGGTGTACCAGTATGAGCAGCCGTGTCCTGATGGATTCATGTACACGGTGAGAGCTTTTTAAAACTGGTCCACTGTGTTTTCTCACTGCTTTTAACACATGCATATACTTTTTTCCCCCTTACATTTGTGTACTGTTGGGTCAAGTCCCGCATCTTCTTCACAAGCTGCATTCTACAGTGAATTGAACGAATGTTCATGTTTTGGTATTTTCTTTCAGAAACATTTACTGTGACAGCTTATATTATTGAAGTGAATATCTATTTTATGCTTTATTTTTTTAAAAACAAATCAAAATTCAGTTGTTATCCCTTACCATTTCTGTAAAAATGCTAAAAAAAATTGTTTCAGGTGAATTCTTTATTTTTATATTTGCAGTTTTGTGCACCTTATCACACTAGTGTTTTTCCTTTTTTTCTTCCCCTCTCTCTGTAGCAAAACCGCTGCATGCCTGCGGGGGTGTACAGTTACTACCCCCCCCAGGGTCCTGCCGGGCGAGGCCGTCTCTTCACCATTATTAACCACTACAATGTGGCCAAGCAGACCATCACTCGCTCCATTTCTCCATGGATGAGTGTCCTTTCTGAGGAGAAAGTCTCTCAACAGGAGACTGAGACTACACAGAAACTGGCCTGAAGAGGAACTATGATTAACACACACACATACACACATAAACATACACATAAACACACACACACACACACACACACAAACATACAGCTGTAAAACTACACAACCTCATCTCTGTGCGTTTCTTTTGTCCTCTTCTTACATGCATACGTAATAAACACAATATTACAAATGCCCACACAGACACAGCTACACTCTCCCTGTTTCTTTGTAAATTCTCTATAACACACACTCCCTCTCTCTGTAACATATACTGACATATGCATATTAGCAGACACACACGTGCCACCTCAACCTTGAACCTGATATATAAGCTCACATACACCAACCACCAATTCAGAACCGGAGTTGGTATAATGTGATAACGTTCACACACACACACACACACACACACACACACACATACACCAACCACTAATTCAGAACTGAAGCTGATATAGTGTGATAACATTCAAAAACACACTCACACCCACACATACACCAACCACTAATTCAGAACTGAAGCTGATATAGTGTGATAACATTCACACACACACGCACACACGCACACACATATACACACACACAGTTTCTTTAAAGATTTACTCAAGGTGTAAAAACACATCTAAAAGGTGCTTTCCACAGTCATATTCAGAATGTTAACTCACTGTCAGAACAAAGCTAGTTTAATAAAACACACACACATACACACACACACATGCACGCATGTCTGTTTTAGGCACCTGCTATGGTATTTTATAACTTAGAGAGTAGAGCAGTCCATTTTACACATATGCGTATGACTGTTCTCTAGGCTTAAGACTCATACATGCCAACAGAAGCCATCATACACTTTGCAAGAAGCCATTGTACAGCTCAGATGATCCTCTAAACCCCAACATGTCTCTATATGAATTTGAATGTATGTATCATGAGGAGAGCCATTTTAAGACTTGTTGACTGATTGCAAGACTGTCCTCTGTTGCTCTTGGTTGTTGGCCTGTTGCTCTGTCTAAAAAGAAAAAAGAAAAAGAAAAAAAACAAATATATATATATATATATATATAAAATAGTCTTATTTTTTCAGTGTTTTATGTTTTATCACTTAGGCAGCTTGTGTGTCCCAGTGCTGAACACTGCTGCCTGTCACTCAAACTCTGGGCTGTGTTCCAAACCTCCATAAAGCACCCTTAATAAAATACCCTTTGTGGTGTCTCCTCTCACTACTGAAGGGGCTCAGACTACTCTGGGCCCATTCAAACCCCTTAAGGGTGTAAAATACTGACTGAGAGATTGACACAAACCATTCTGTCTGTATCTGTACAGCTCTGATACTGTAACACTGTACTCAAAGAGCAAAACCTGTGTGAGGAAAATAACAGTTCTATTTGAATGTCAAAAAAATAAGATGACTTCAGCTGGGTTTTCTTGCCTCGTTGATTTCTGATGTCTGTTGTTTAAATGAGCAAAACCCATAGCATAACTTTAGAATTGAAATTATTCATTCACATGATAAACAGATGTAATGTATTTTGGGATCAATGCTGAAAAAATGTAGTCCAGTGAAATTTAAATGTATAAACTTCTCTATTAAAACGTCCATATTTCACTCCACTGTCTTGTCTGAATGTACTGAGTATTTCAGAGCTGTGTGTGAGTGACTGAACAACATGCTATCAATAAACCTCAGTGTGCATCAGGACCCACAACAACTCACACCTCAATCTGTCTGTCTATCTGTCCGTCTGTATGAATATGGGCAATGAGCTGCTTTCTGGGGCAGTATTGAAACTAGGTTAATCCACACAAACAGATATGTGTTACTGTGAGTCAGAAGCATGGATAACTGAAATCAGTGAATGTGGAAAGAAGCACGTTGGTAAGGAAGCGTATTTGTATGTTTTATTTCATTTATTTTATTTCATTTATTTTCTTTAAACATAAGTCTGCGTGTGGCTGGCCCATGTGCTGTGCTTTATCTCACAAACAGTGGTGACTCTGAAAACACATGCAGAACAGAACTCAGGGTAGATTCAACCAGAACCGGTTGCCATGGAGACATGACCTGACACCCGGTTGCGTAACAGAGGTAGCTCTCAGAACATGGTAGAGCAGCTTTAGCTGCAGGATCCTAATAATTTGTGATAACGTTCTAAGCCCAAAATCAGAAATTCAACATAACAGATCTGAGCTAAAGGGCAAAACGGTGAGGGAAATGTCAAAAGTTAACAGTTAAAAATAGCAAAGACATTCTAAAACATTGATGCAATGTTACTATAACCACAAGCCATTTTAGTTCATCAGTGCCATTTAAGATAGTATGTAATCTTCATCCTGTATTAGTGTAATTAAAAACGATAATATCAGGATTTATTCAGCATAGACATAGAATTTGTGTATAATTAGACTGTAGAAACTGATTTTATTCGAATCATGTCTCAACTCTGAGTTCCTGATTTTTGTGATACTGGTGATGTTATTACAAGTGAATAAGAAATTTTAATTGACATTTTAACAGACATATTGTATATCATATCTTGCGATTTCATTGGAGCACGGAGACAATCTTCAGGATTCACCTTATCAATCACATCCTTTTGAGAGTGTTTGTTGGTTTGGTTTGCAGTAGTGGTGGCTGATCTGGACAGGGGCAGAAGCACATGCTGATGTTACAGCACTGAAGCAATTTTCTCTAAGTGCAGTCGTTTGTTCAAGAGTGGAGCGGAGCACTGTCACTGAACGTTTCCATGGTCTGTTTCACTGTAAGTTTTCAGAACTCTGGGTCAGTTTAATGTCACTTCCTGTCACGTGACCATCTTTCTCCCTCCGTTAGCTGTCATACCAGTCCAGGAACAGAAGAGAGAAGGAGCACATGACCAGGAAGAAGAGAATCCAGACACGGAATCCAGCATTGTTTTTAATGGCCTAAAAGATGGGAAAAAAAACATGTCCAGGTAAACAGCTTATTGAAATTACTATGTAACAACAAACATAAAGTAATACATTTTTTTTTTATCAAGACAATAGTGAAACATCATTATTATAATATATTTCTGCCTGTAAATGTTTACTGAAATGACCTCTCTGATGTCCTCATTTCCCTCTTTAACATTTTCTGTGGCACCCACAACAAGCTGGTGGATATTATCAATCTCTGTTTCCTAAAAGAAATAAAGAGGAAAACACATTACGAACAACACACATTACTGCAGCCAGGGACGGTGTAATGTCTGTGTTTCAGAGAAAAATAAAAATTACAATGATTCATAAGTAGTCGTGTTGATATGTGAGATGGCGACTGACCTGCTGAAGAACCTTCTCAGCAAAAATCTCCTGCAGCCGAGAGATCTCCACCACCTTCCCCTCAATGTGCCTGAGAGAGACACAGACACGCAACAGTCAGTCACCGACTCCTTCTACCACAACACCGCAACCAACAAGACATACACCTGTAGGTCACAAACAGGTGTGACAGAGCAATGGGTTTCATCAAAGTATATTGACATAAACAAAGTACATAAACATCTGTTTAATTTGTATATGAGAGCCAGTGAAATTCTACCTAAGGTTACGGTATCATTGATATGATACATGAAGTCATATGAAGTTCTACTCAAGATTCATATGATGACAGTTAACAGACACGTGCCTACTGATGACAGTTAAGGTTAGCTGTGATTCTCCAAAGACACATCCCATCATTCTCTCAGTAACACTAAACAATAAATCTCAGGTAATGAAAGAGGTTTACAGCTAAACAAATGCTTTTATCTCTCTCTCTCTCTCTCTTTCCCCCCTGTGCTCTTAGAGATAATCAAGGTTGCGAAAACAGAGAGGGCCTTTTGATTTCACTACTGCCCACTTGTGTAAGTGTATCCTAGCAACAGCAGACTGTAAATAAGGCAAAGCGAGAGAGAATGGACCGGAACATTGCTGATAGATTTATTAATAGTGCAGGACCACAAAAAACACACCCATTAAGCCAAACCAAACCCAGTACACTGATTAAAATGCTTTGATTGATTGGGCTCTCTCAACTCCTGTTAGGACAGAATTTATGGTTTTAAAAAAGCCAAATATCAAATGTGATCAGAGACAGCGGACTCTGTCAAACTCCTACTTAGGGAGTTGTTGTGAGGTAAAGACATAATGATGAAAAGACTAAAGCTTAGTGAACCTGTGCTACAGTGAAGCCATACTATAGCATGTTTAATATATTATACATATATAATAATCTATATGTGTTGCTCTACACGGTCAATAACACTGTACATACTGTAAGATATAGCGTCACTTATGCTGTAGTACTTATTTGTACCTCCACTTATCTGTAAATAATACTATTCTTTTGGACTTCTGGTTAGATGCTAACTACATTTCATTGGCTTTGTGCTTGTACTCTGCACAATGACAATAAAGTTGAATCTAATCTAATCTAATCTGATGTAAACTGGGTTAACTGGGTTAAAAGTGAGCATGTAAAGGGTGGTGAGGTAGACAACTGACCTGACTTCATCCACCAGGCTGCTCATCTCACTCACCAACCTCTGGTTCTCCTGTTCAAACTGAAATACACACACACACACAGTCATCACACAGAAACCGCAAGCACTGCGCAAAGACGACTTCTTACATTTGTTCAACCAAACCAAGCTACTGGGAGATTCATAAAGGATGGTTAGTTCTGGTTCTGTGAGATCTTTTGTGTAGAAGTAACAGTGTAGTGGCCACAGCCCCTTCTGTCATCTGCATTTCTAAAGAAAAAATAGCACTTTATATTCAATGCAATATGATCCAGAAATGCACAGGTACAGGGATAACCTTGAACTGTATCTCTATTTGTGCAGTAACACTGAAATGCACACCCTCCGGGGCACTGGGGTTCAAAAAACCGACAGCATTAAGCATTTTATTTTAATTGCAGAAGTTTTACATACACAGCTGTTAAAAACTGCATCAAGGACTCAAATTTCTACCAACCAACCAATGAAAGCTGAAATAGAACCAATGAGTGTCACAGTCCTTCTTGCTCTTATGGACAGTTTAAAACCGTATACTGGGATTGTGTGTTGCTCTACTTTCTGAAGCAGTGTGCACCTGTATGTGTGTGTGTTTGTGCGTGTGATGTCAAGTGTAGTTGTAACACCTAAGTGTAGTGTCTATGGCTCTTTCTGCCATCTGGATCTCTGGACCTCTAGAAGACACCTTCTGTAGGACTGAGTGTGTGTGTGTGTGTGCATTGTACCATCTGGATTTCCTCAGGAGACAGCTCATCCTCGATCCTACTGTCCTCCCACAGGTCAACACTTCGCTCAGGAACAGGTTTTTCTAAAATGACGACAACACACAAACACGTGCGCATGCACCCACACATGTGCACACAAGCACAACACAGTAACATGGTCAGGATTCAGGGTCAGGTTTGTATTAGAAATCCTATCAGGATTTTTTTTCCTCTTCATTACCATTGCTCTCCTCCTTCACGGCTTTCTCTTCTGTCTGTTCATTCTGAGGCCCCTTCTCCACTTTACTGTGGTGTTCAGGCTCAAGCCTTGACCTACAAACACACACACACACACACACACTCTGAGTCTATTTGCAGCTTACAAATACAGCTATTATCACATAATAAAAGAGCCGATCACAAACAAAAAAGCTGCATTTACATTTACAATGTAGTAAAGTGTTTAAACTCACAATCTTTTCTTGTCCACCACTCTTTTCACCCGTATTGCTCTCTGCTCTGAGTACAACTTACACACAGCTGCAAAAGAAACACATGAGCACAAATGAACACACACACACACACACACAGCAACAAAGGAGAGAGAGGCACAGAGACAGTCGGTTATTTTTAAAAACTGAACACGTCTTGCAAGGACTTGAAGGATGATGCAGTGTAGGTGTGGGAGGAGATAAGAGATGGGAGAGTTGTTGGTGTGAGAGGAGGTAAGAGATGGGAGAGTTGTTGGTGTGGGAGGAGGTAAGAGATGGGAGAGTTGTTGGTGTGGGAGGAGGTAAGAGATGGGAGAGTTGTAGGTGTGGGAGGAGGTAAGAGATGGGAGAGTTGTTGGTGTGGGAGGAGGTAAGAGATGGGAGAGTTGTAGGTGTGGGAGGAGGTAAGAGATGGGAGAGTTATAGGTGTGGGAGGAGGTAAGAGATGGGAGAGTTATAGGTGTGGGAGGAGGTAAGAGATGGGAGAGTTGTTGGTGTGGGAGGAGGTAAGAGATGGGAGAGTTGTTGGAGTGGGAGGAGGTAAGAGATGGGAGAGTTATAGGTGTGGGAGGAGGTAAGAGATGGGAGAGTTGTTGGTGTGGGAGGAGGTAAGAGATGGGAGAGTTGTTGGAGTGGGAGGAGGTAAGAGATGGGAGAGTTATAGGTGTGGGAGGAGGTAAGAGATGGGAGAGTTGTTGGTGTGGGAGGAGGTAAGAGATGGGAGAGTTGTTGGAGTGGGAGGAGGTAAGAGATGGGAGAGTTATAGGTGTGGGAGGAGGTAAGAGATGGGAGAGTTGTTGGTGTGGGAGGAGGTAAGAGATGGGAGAGTTGTTGGTGTGGGAGGAGGTAAGAGATGGGAGAGTTGTAGGTGTGGGAGGAGGTAAGAGATGGGAGAGTTGTTGGAGTGGGAGGAGGTAAGAGATGGGAGAGTTGTTGGTGTGGGAGGAGGTAAGAGATGGGAGAGTTGTTGGTGTGGGAGGAGGTAAGAGATGGGAGAGTTGTAGGTGTGGGAGGAGGTAAGAGATGGGAGAGTTGTTGGTGTGGGAGGAGGTAAGAGATGGGAGAGTTGTTGGTGTGGGAGGAGGTAAGAGATGGGAGAGTTGTAGGTGTGGGAGGAGGTAAGAGATGGGAGAGTTGTTGGTGTGGGAGGAGGTAAGAGATGGGAGAGTTGTTGGTGTGGGAGGAGATAAGAGATGGGAGAGTTGTAGGTGTGGGAGGAGGTAAGAGATGGGAGAGTTGTTGGTGTGGGAGGAGGTAAGAGATGGGAGAGTTGTTGGAGCGGGAGGAGGTAAGAGATGGGAGAGTTGTTGGAGCGGGAGGAGGTAAGAGATGGGAGAGTTGTAGGTGTGGGAGGAGGTAAGAGATGGGACAGTTGTAGGTGTGGGAGAAGGTAAGAGATGGGAGAGTTGTTGGTGTGGGAGGAGGTAAGAGATGGGAGAGTTGTAGGTGTGATCAGTGGTAACAGGTTGAGTGGTACTGCTGTGTTCAGTGGTTACAGGTGAAGATACGAAGTTCACAATAAAAAACACACTAAAATCTAACTCTTTGGTCAATGAATTAGCAAACAAACTTTTGTTTTCAATGAATTCCAGCGGAATTTACTCATTAAAAACTCTTTACTAATATTTCATTTCAGAACAGCTCATGTTCATTAAGGATATGTGTGTGTGTCAGTACTAAAAGCTAGTGTAACTTACCTTTCAGATAGACTTCTATAAGATCCAAGACAGCTCCTCTGTGCTCTTTCATCTGAGCGGAGATCACCTGCTTCTCAGCTGCTCGCACACGCACACACACACACACACACACACACACGATTTCAGACTAATCTTATTGAGCACTGATGCAGACTGAAATCTCTGATATCTTAGTATACATGTATATATTGTAAGTGGTGAAATGTGATCACTGTATGTATTTTGGGTGTCTGGTAGTCTACAGAAGTGTGTGTGTGTGTGTGTGTGTGTGTGAGTCTTGTACCCTCTGTGCGGAGCTGTCTGATGGCATCTGAGCAGGTTCTCATGAAGATCTGAGCATCCTGATCAATTTGGTCTCTCTCACTGTCTGTCATTCGAGTCAGATCTGATGATATTAAACTGAAACACACACACACACACACACACACACACACACACACAGAGTTAATAAACAGTCAACAGTTGAGGGGCAGTCTCCCCCTACTGCTCTAAGGAGGAACTGCAGAGAACGTACTGCAATGCAGTGATTTGGCTTTGCGATCCTGTGTTCACTGAATGAAAGTGAAAAGTAAACAGTCATTTCACAATCTATTTGGAACTTAAAACAACCAAAGTCATTAACAGAACATTTTACCAATCCTTCTTCTCTAATACTTTTCAAGTACAGTTTCTCACAGAAAAACTGTTAAGTTTCTTGTACTTTTGTGTCAGTACTATACACACTTATCTGACCACTGAGCCAATTTCTCATTACTCTTCAATGTTACAGACATAACATTGTAAGTCAAATTTTATTCCTGGGGAGAGATTTAGTCTCTGGCAGTTTTGGCATAACTCCTCCAACCAATCAGACAAAGCCTTTCTGCCCAGAAAGACCACGCTCATTACTACTGATCTCCTGCCAAAACCCCACCCCTTGCCCCATCTCCACCAATCACAATTTAGGAGACAGGAGGTGGTACTTAAGTAAATCTTTACACACAGTCTCAGAACTGAAATGACTGAATTTATAACAGTCATCTTCACTACATCTGTGTCACTGGTTTCTGTGTGTGGTTCAGTGTTATTGCTCTGTGTCAGAGCTCTGAGGATCACACAAACACACACACACACACACACACACACACACACACACACACACATTTACAACGTTCTCAAATCCCACACCTCCGTCATCATGTGAAAACCGGTTTTCATAACCACTCAGAGTGTTTCTTTGTTTTTGTCTTTTTTAAATGAGTGAGACTCAGGGTCAGGGTTAGTGAATCATTCCACTGAGACAGGATATCTGACAGCTGAATCTTTCTGACAGCAAAACATGACATTTCCATCCTTTTTAAGGATACCCTGATCAATCCATGCTTCACTCTGAGCACATTAGTTTCTCATTCACCTGATCACAAAGACACAAGCTTAATGCCAGTGTCATCGTATAACCCTGAGGATTGTTTCCTTCATATAAAAAATACTGAACATGAAAAATAGATAACATATGCATTCATTGGTCATCTAGACTTTTTATTATTGACTGTCACATGAAATGTCTTAGAAATATCACAGCTCATTGTGGGTTCTCAGCAGACAGGAGATTTAACGCCACTATACTATGCTAATAACACATTTTTGGTAACACACCTGTCATTGTGGGGTCAAAGGTCACGATGAGGCCTACCTGCCAGCGTTCACGTAGTCCTTTCTGTGCTGTAGTAAGAAGTCCTTCAATTTCGTAATGTTTGAAATCTGACAAAAGAAAAAACACGTATGAAGAACGTATGAAATATGTAGCAGTTTATAAAATACTCTAACAGTTTGTGTCTGTGTGGTGACAGTGAGCTGAACTGCATCAAACAGCCCTGGCTCAAAAAACTTTTTGATGCAAAAAGAACATTCATGATATTCCCCTTTAAAATGCCATTTTAAATACATTAGCCATAAAAGGGCATTAATGATATTCCCATTTAAAATGCCATTTTCAGTACATTAGCCATAAAAGAGCATTGATGATATTCCTGTTTAAAATGCTATTTTAAATATATTACCCATAAAATACAAACAGGACCAATTATACACACTGCTTCTTATTCAAATAAAAATAATCATTTTTCCTAGATGCACAGAATTTGCCCAAAAAAGGGCCTTTCACTGGGTCGTTTTTTAAAACTCATGATCAACATGCAAAGACAAAATATGAGTGTAAATGCACATAGGAAGCTCAGACCATGTCAATATTTGTCCCTGTAATTTTGAGCAAATATTGTGCACACTCACTCACTCACACACACATACACACACACATACATACACACACTACCCTGTGGAGAAAATCAGCAGAAGAAGTAGTGGGGGGGTGGTAGGAACAGACAAGTGAAGGATTGAGAGATGACAGAATGAGTTTGACTGTGACAGAAGCATGAGACTGGCAGGATTATTTCAGTAAAGTAACTGCACTGTCCTCCACTCTTTAATGACCATAATTACCTAATTGCTGTAGTTGTAAAATATGACCCAGGGCTCAATCGTCTAATAGTGACTCCAAAAATACCGACAGCAGACAGAGAAGGAGCAAGAGAGATGTGTGTGTGTGTGTGTGTGTGTGTGTGTGTGTGTGATGTGTGGATAGTGAAAGGTGACAAGTCTTTCAGGGATGAAATTGCCCTTGAAAATAAACAAGTCACAGGAATTTGCTTATACTTCTTTCTCTTGCCACATTAAAATAAACATGAGGTAAAAATGAATAAAAGTGGTCCATGACTTCACATCTTAAGAACTACTAATCGTCCAGGGGGTGTTGAGGCAGCTCTTGAAATAATACAATTACTGAGGTTAGATGTTAATCGTTGTTCACAGCACTTATTTTTGTCAGGAGGGGTTTTAAGCAATCAAACGCTCCTATACCTCAGGGGTCGCAAAACGTCAGCAGGAGAAGTCTGCAAATTCTCTCAGACGATGACAATGAACACAAACCTACTCCCAGAGAACTGAAGTTCTTCAATGGAGAATGCCTTTTAACTGAATCAAGAAATGCACATCATTTTAAACAAAAAAATCTACAAAGTTATTTTCTTTATTCTTTGACTGAATTTTCCCCTTTCCTTATCCTTATCTCTCATTTAAATTTAAATGCTTTCTGAAAATGAATTACAGCTGGCAATGGCTATTTCATGGCAGTCTTTACTTTAACAGCAGGCATCAAAATGAAATGTCTTTCTAAACCTGATCAGAGGTGCGGGCGTGGAATTAAAACAGATATTTCCTTGAGTGTCATGACTTTTGTCTTCTAAATTTGTCAAGTTCAAATGCCTTGTCTTTGACCTCA
Organism: Chanos chanos; assembly: GCF_902362185.1. NCBI lineage: Eukaryota > Metazoa > Chordata > Actinopteri > Gonorynchiformes > Chanidae > Chanos > Chanos chanos. The sequence goes on from NC_044496.1 coordinate 44,613,091, forward strand.
CAACACAACTGAACAATTACTGTTTTCAAAACCAAAATCTCTGACATTTCGGAAAAAAAGTTTACATTCACACAATTTCTGCGTGCTGTCACAAAGTGTTTAACTAAATGTATTGTACACAATGCAGTTTGTTTGTACATATGGATGGCGAATAAAATGAACTCAAATCTAAGGGGGGGAACCCCCGACGCCCCCACCCCCCACACACAATCCAATAGTGGTCTGTAGAGAACTGAAGAGAGGGAGGAGGACGCCAAGCAAAGGTACACATTAGCATTTTCTATCACTGAACACTGACCAGATCTACAAACAGAGCAATTACTATACTCTCTCCCACTCCTTTTACAGTTCCTCTAGGTACCAACAGGGGGCAGTAAACTCACAGAGATGTATAAGAGAGAGAGAGAGAGCGAGAGAGAGAGAGATGCTGGTGTGTTTTCCTCCTGAGTGTGTATGTTAGGTCTCTGATTCCCACGGCGGGTGTGGGGGCTTTGCGTGAGGTCAGAGGGATCAATTGCTCTTGTAATTTAAGACTCTAAAGAGAGAGTAATACCTACACAATGAGACAGGGCTCACTAGTGTGTGTGTGTGTGTGTGTGTGTGTGTGCGCACGTGTGTACATGTGTGTCTGTGTGCATGTGTCGGCACTGAAGGAGACAGTCTGCCTGGCTGTGTATAATCTCATCATCAGAGACCCCCACTTTAGAGACACACACACACACACACACACCACAAACAGTGCGCAAAGGGGTTATTATGAAATGAAAAGCTTCAGGGGGCTTTGAGTAGTCACGGCTGTTGGCTCCTTATTTTAGCTCCAATCAGGTAACCAGGGTAACGTGATAATGATCGGCAGCGGCCGAGGTTTGGGTCATTTTGACTTCTTTCACTAGACGTTCTCCCCCGGAGTCTGGTTCCAGGCTCTGACAGGAACACAGCAGAAACATGTTGTGGCTGCCTTTCTGTTGTCTTTCTTTTAACTCCTCTTAAAGGAGGGATATACACCCAAAATAAATTACTTTCAGTTTGTATTAACGTTGCCAGAAAATAGCTCATGCAAATTAAACATCTCTAAACATTCCTGTTCTCAAAATCCATTCCAGACATAATGTGCTATTGGTTTGGTTACAGACTGATTTGTGCGAGAAAAAATTCAAAGACATTTTAATTTTGTTGAACTGTTCATTTGCTAGAAAATATTATAGCATATATTTTGTTCTAGAACGTCAAATGACCATCAAATACACTCATTTATGGTATTTTGAGCAATTAAAAAAAATCTCTTATCAGTTTAGTGATGCTAAGGACAAAAAAAAAAAAAAAAAGAAAGAAAAAAAGTGGAAAAAAAAGCAAGAGCAACTCCAGCAGACTACCTCAGCATCCACATTAATAAAACAGTCCTTCCAAGTGAATGTTCTTTCTTTTATCTGTATTACTCCATCTTCTATCATGAAGATATGAGAAGCTCAGTAATATTGGGTAGGCGTTGTGTGGGATTTTCCAGGGCTGAGTCTGCTGCTAGACTTTTCTCTTACACACAATGCCGGTGCTCAGTTCTATCCCTGTCTTCAGTTCTGAACATTCACAGACAAGTACAAATTCAATTCTGCACTTTACTCTTCAGAGTTCTGAAGTTTGTTTTTCAGCAACAAAACCATTTAAAACCAGACAAAAAGACAGAGACTGACACAACCCCCCCTCCCACACACACACACACACACACACACACACACACACACGTCCTTACAGCTCAAACATTGAGTAATGTGAAGAAAATCAGGTACTTTTTGTTGTGTTTTGAATGTTTCTGTGTACAAACACAGAAAGTGGACAGAGAAATACATACTTTCACATAGCACAGGCCCAGTGAAACACAGACACAAGTCAGCCACACTGTATTAAATAAAGTTTGACTTCACCTGCTGCTTCCAATACACATCAGTTAGAATAAAGACAATATATATTAGACAATGTGTACACCTACAACCAAATTCATCTGGGTAGCCTCAATGGAGAAACACACTCCAACAGAAAACATCTCTGTGTATGTGTGTGTGTGTGAGAGAGAGAGAAAGACAGAGAGAAATTTTGTCAACTTTTCAGAGGGTCCACCTACAACATTCTGCTCAGAGCAACTTGAAAAAGAGAGGAAGTGAGTGATTTAGTGTGTGTAGGGTACATGTGAGATAGAGAGAGAGAGAGAGAGAGAGAGGGAGAGGCAGAGAGAAAGAAAGGCTGATGTGTTCTCCTAAGTGTAGAGGGAATGTGATCAGAGAGAAAGACTTTCCTCAAATTTGCCAAACAAACAAACAGCAACAAGTGGGCTAAGCTTTGCCTGTGCTTAATCTAAAATATAACAAGGTTTAAGACTGATTACATCTACAAAATAGCCAAGAGGGTCTGCTGACATGATACAAATGCTGCATTTTCAGAAAAGGACAAAACTACAAATTATACTAAAAAAAATGACATTTACAATATGTTCGTCCTCTTGTTTGCTGACGTTGTTTACCAACAACCATGAAAATAACAGGCCGTAGGATCATTATGTGGTGAGGAAGAGGGGTCCAAGAAAGCTTTCAAAATCTCTACAAATATGTATCTCTTTCTTATATGGCCTTTCAATTTGCAAAAAGCCTCCATTATGTGCTTGTTTTGCGTGCCAGGGCACACTCCCCCAGACATCGCCCATCTCAGGCTCTTTGTTCCTGGGGAATTCTGTGGCAATTCTGTGAGAATTTTGCGTGGGTTTCTAAAATAATGCCTCTCGCGTAGCCTCTAGGATGCCGAACCTTGGCTGTCTTTGTTTTCAGATACTTTTATAGAGTCCCTGATGGTTATGGCTAAATAAGACATGTCACTGTTTGTTTATTTCATCTGTATCTATTTAGCGGCGCAGAGAGAAGCTTGTTTGAATTTTTTTTTTTTTTCTCTTGCGTGAGACCCACAGACTCAGCGTCTCAGCATCTCCGCTGTCAGTCGCGCTGTTTATTTAGGCTGAAAGATTTTGAAGTTTCTTTTGTTCTAAAGATGTTCAAACATAAGCTTGTGATGACTCTGTATGAAGGGCCATGCTAATGTTATAAAAGCCTGAACTGTGTTTTGGGCTCATGTTCTGACTCTCTGGCCCCACAAAAGAACGGTTTTGAGTTTCCTTATATGCTGTGGCCTGATATTTGACTTTCTCAGTTTCAGGAAATTATGACCTCAACTATACAGTGATTACAGAATGACTCCGTCACAGAAATGACCATGAAATATAACTGTACGAGCAGAAGACCTCATGAAAACTGAAATGACAACTAGCTCAAGGATAACAAAACGTAGTAAACATATAACCTATAAAACACACACACACACACACACACACGTATTAATACACAGAGAGAATGGGGGAATTCATGAGGACCCTAAGCTCCTGTTACAGTGTGAAGTGCTGATGAACATGAAATGGTGACTCAGTTCTGAGTGATGTACGTTTGAGGAAAAGAAAAAACCACCACCACAGCTCAATAAATAATAATATTGGGTTAAACCTCTTATACTCTTGGGCTCACTGCGGTTTCTATTAAAAACCAAGGTGATCCACAAAGTGCTCTGCCAAAGAGGAGGAGAAAATGGGAAAAAAAAAAAAGCGCACACACGCACACGCACACACACACAAGAGAAAGAATCATCTCCTCTGCCACTACTTGTCACATGAGAAGACAAAAAAAGAAAAAGCGTCTGCTGTTCTCACACACACACACAGAGCTGTTTATGGAGAAGAGGAGAGGAATACCATAGCCTCTAAGCTGGCAATACCTTATAACGTTTTCAGTATGTGGTCAGTGTAGGTCCAGACACCAGAGATAGGACTGAGTGTTCTATTTAGACTGCAGGACAGAGACACTGATCTGCGGTCAGCAACAAAACAGTATTAAACACATATCATTGGTTTGAAGATGAACAGATCAGAGTAGAAGAGGGGAGGGAGAGAGAAATTTTCATCTCCTCTTTCATCCATCCTTTCTGGCAGTCTGCTGACTCACGAGGTCACTATTTTCCAGTTGTTCCTTCATCAGAACAACAGACATTTATAATTCAATCAGTTTTGTTGGTTTTGTAATTTATTTTTCATTCATGAGAGGAAGTCAATGTTCTTAATCTACCAGGCCTTACCTCAACACCCTAACTTTCTATTAGACTGTTTTGGGCACCCAAATCAAAGTCAAACTGTTGAAATTTGTTGAGTGTTGGGTTTAGTTGAACCGTACAAAATTTGCTGTTTCAAAAAGTCAAGCACTTCAACAGTTCACTGCCTAGGTAATGGCCAGAGGAAATGAGTCTTGGTGTGGAGAACGCAGCAAAAAGGCCAGCCAGAGAAAGAGAGAGGGGGAAAAAAAACAGCATGCTCGTTTACATTTCAAAATTCGGAGCCGAAGGAACCCCCTGCCAGCTCTTTTTAGTGTATTTGTACTGTATCAGTCTCCAGTTCTGACTGATCGCAGCACTTCTGAAGCATTCAAAGAAAACACTGTCAAACCCACCCAATTTAGCCGGGCCCAGATCACATGCCAAACGTTACCTCTCCATGCAATTTAACAATTTCAAACGGGCCTCTTTTCGCTTCGAAACGGAGCGGGGGAGCGGTGAAACCGAGATCACAGCAGTTCTGACGAACTCTCGTCTAAGCGAAAAGATTCCTCCGACCGGGCCAGGAGCGCCAGTGCGACGTTCCCCCTCCGGCGAGTCAATCAAAGCCCCTCTAGGATTTAGTCTCACAGACACATGTGGAGGCTTTCTACCAGAAGAAAAAACATTCATTGGGACTGAAGAGAACACATACTACATTATGTTTATTTTCCTTTCTCTGTTTTTTTTTATCTATCTGGTGGAGCGTCACAGAACGTGGGGCTGTGGGGAATGGCGTGGTTAGGAAGGAGGAGACAGGCAACTCTCAGCAGCCCCCAAAAACATCTGTAGGGCATTAGGACTCGTACCCGCACACACACACACACACACACACACTCCACATCCAATGCTGGTACTGGGCTCTAATGCAATATTCTCTCTTTTCTGATCCTCTACCTTTAATCACGGACTCAGGGGAGGATCAGCTTTCTGAAAGAAATTGTTAGAAAGCTGAAAGAAAATGTTATTGTAGCATGTTTATGGAATCATAGTTTCAGAGGAGGAGGGGCGACACACACACACACACATACAAAAATTGTATAGACAGAAAAGGAGGGGGGAGAGAGAGACAGACAGACAGACAGACAGACAGACAGAATGCAGTATGAGTCTAAAGGCAGCTCAGTCTGTGCTTAAACAAGAGCCAAGTTCTCGCTGGACTAACACTAATACAACAGTGCCCTATGCAGTGCCGACAGAAGGCCAACCCTCAGCCAACAACAGGCAAAGTCTGAGCTTGTGTTAAGATAACTCTCAGCCAACCCAGGCTGTCACAGACCAGACCCCTGTTACCTCTATTCTACATCCACACTGCTAACACCACCACCTCCACAATCTCTTATTAGGCTAACACACACTCACACACACACACACATACATGTAGCATGTGTTGAGTAATTGCATTCAATCATAAAAACCTCTGAACAACCCATCAGATATGTATGCTGTCAAATAATGTGAGAGCAGAGAGGAGACATGCACAATTACTTTTTATTTGATGCCTTTTGAGACAGAGAGCAAACACAGATATTGAAGCATCCTGTTAATTTGACTTATTCTGGAGCAGCTCTTCACCAAGCAAAAGAGAAAATAAAAAGTTTCTAACTTGTATGTCTTTGCATAAGATCATAGTAAAACCCTATGCCTAAGCTGAGCACACTCCAGATCCATGGTTATTTGATTTCCTTTGGGGTACAACGGGGCAATGGACTGACTGATTTACTTTAGAGGGATGAAATGGGTCTTGAGGTCAAACAGCCTTAGGGTCACTGACCCACCACACAGGCTGTCCTCGCTCCGGCAGAAAGGGGCTACTCCTCTATCTGGCACCCCACTCGCCTCCTGCTTTCTCCTCACTCGCAGCACGTACAGATGTGATACTTCAGTGTAAAATTTGCCCAAATGCAACAAAACCTTTTTTTTTAACTCTAAAGAAAAAAATGCTTTTAAATCCTCATGTTTAGAATTATGCATAGAGAAAGTAGGGCAGTGTTTCATCTGATCATTTAGATGAGGCTGAGAACACATCCCTAGATGAGACTTCACAAGTTAAGGAGCATTATCATTTCTTATGCTACAGTAAAAGTTACAAAAAAGTTACGAACTAATACAACATGTTATATGGAGAAAAAGTAACCCCACTACCTTTTATGCTAGCTTCACAAATAAGTTGTCTGGACCAATCATTCAGCACAGAACGTTTATCTATGTCCAGTCAGACTCCTTAAATTAACAGGACGCTATTTGGACACCGTGATGAACTTCATGTGTGTATTCACTATGTTCACTCGAGTATTCACTGAAACTGCGCATGAACCGCGCAGCCACGCACGTTAAGAATGAAAACGGAAACATTCACTAACCTAGTGAGCAGAGCTAGCCAACCTCATCGTAGGGTAAATGAACTTACTTATGTATATATGTATGTATGAATGTGTACATTTAAATAAAGAGCAATAGACTGAAAGTCGTTGGGCAAATTTTATATATACAACAATACTGTTTGTTCAGTTGGCACATCAATTAGCTGCAATTAATCAGGGAAGTTATGCTAAGTGGAAAATACTAGTGCTTAAGCTAATGAAAACTTCCCCTGAATAGCGAGACAGTCATATCTCTTCAGTTAGAATAAAAGCAAAAGCTGAAATGTAGTTTATTTTGTGAAAACGGAAGAGGCATATACTAGGCATTTGGTTCTTGAGGGAGACTTTCTTAACATGAAAGCTAAAATGCAGATACTCACCACTTCCTTGGCTTTGATAGAAAAACCATTCTTTGGCCTGTTCCTTTTCAAAATGTCGTCTTTCGTGGAGTCGAATCCGACACCTATAGCTTTGTTTCGTGTTTTAACTGTTTTAACGCTGGCTTTAAATAATAGAGTAATATCAACAGCCATTTCGAATAACTTAACACCGTCGCAAACGTGCAGCTGTCAACAAACAGACACGTCACCATTGGCTGCGTCACTCTCCTGCGACCACAGAGAAGACTGGCCCAGTGGAGACTGGAGGTATTGCAGCTCCCGGACACACGAACTTCAATTTTTTCATAATTACAAAATTGTCGTTTAGTACAACAGAACCTTTCTTTCCTTTTTTTTTTTTTTTTTTTTTTTCAATTTGCTCTGGTAATTTGTTTGTACTTGGTCCAGAGGGCTCTTTTTTATTTAAGAAAGTTATTTTCTGAAATTAGAGTATTTTAAGTAGATTATATCTCTGGATGTTTGCATTTTCATTTAATAATGATCTACAACATCATGATAAAACAGTGCACAGATTAATTATTGGTGTCCGTTCCCCTGCTGTTCGTTTAAGTTCTTCTCTGTTTTTCGTTCCTTTCTCTTCTTTTGTTTTACAATGGGAAAGATCTACAATAAGTCAGGCTTTCATGAACAGACAGGTTGTCACCATGGCACTGTATTTAACCTACTTCTTTATGACTCATCATCAGAAACCTGTCATTAAAATTCCCATAGCTACCCTGACCAGATAATATTCATCATCAGTGTCATTATACAGCTGAGACCCCGGTAGTAATTTCAGTGGTGGATCTTTCATACTCATTTAAGGGCAACCTGAGGTCATCCAGCACAAACCTGGCATAAGCCGTCATTAATGACTTGATACCTTTTCATTTTTATGGCCGGGCAGTTTGACTAAGAGTGTTAAGTATGTGTGAGTGAGTATTTATCATCTATAAATCACCGTAGTCAAGGTGCAGCAGGAGAACCTGTATGAAGTTCACATCTGTTTATCAGCACTGAAAGGCTGGGAAGCTCTGATTCCAGGTCTGACAGCACAGCTCTACGCTTGGAAACTTTTATGAAGGGGATTTACCGACAGGGGTCTGACCGACTTATCCCTTAATTTAGAGCACACAGCGGCAATGCGTCATGTAGAAGTCAGCGGAATCAATAGTTTGTAGTCCGTTAATGGTAGGGTTTAAGCAGCGAAATACCACAGAGGCATCTGAAGGTATATATTTATGTCCATCAGTAAAATGGGGATTACTGACATGAATCACAAAGAGCTTGTTAGACAGCTAAATTCCCTTTGCCTGGTTTCAGGATACCTGTTCTGTGCTCATTATCAGAGTTCATAGGTCAGTGACTCCAGTCGTTTCACCTAAGAAAATCATGCCTTAAAAAACATTTTTAAAAAATACAATATTGCTATGAGTATTACTAGTCTTGTCATTGTAGAAGCAGCTGCTGAATGCTTGATGTAACTAAACCTGTATCAAAACAGACAGAACATTGAAATGATATGTGTTTGTGTGTATTTGTCCCTTAAGTTAAATTTTTCCAACATTCATAAATTCAAATAGAATAAATGATTGTTACAAAAAGTTAGCTCTTGGATTTCAGAGTAGTTGCTCTGGTGGGTTTAAAGGTTATTGTGACAAATAGAGACATAGAGACACACACACAAAGAGAGAGAGAGGGATAGAGAGAGAGAGGGAGAGAGAGAGAGAAGGGAAATTATCTGAGCTTTAGATATGGAACTTCATGCTCAGTGGGGGAGGTAATTATTCAGAGACTGTTTGATGTCTTTCTTATCTGGCCTCTGAGTCTGCCCTCAGGGCCTTCTCCACTCCCACTATGAGAGATCAGCCCACTAACTCTGCTGGGGTTCATGTTATCAGATTTATTCTCCTTTCAAACGTGCTATAACCCGCCGACTATGAGAAAACAGAACTCACACCACAGTCTATTAATTATCGGGCATATGTTTTTGTTTTTAAAAAGAATCTTGTAGGTTTGTATACTACCTGTTAGCCTGGATGTTAAATACTGCAAATTTGCATAACAACAATTGAAACATCCAATTCACTGATACATATTAAAACTTTCCCTGAATGAAAGTACATTTTCAAAAGGAATCTGGTTTCAGTAAAAGGCAGATGATATAGCAAGTATGTTGCTCGTACAGAAGTCAAGTTGTAGTCGTGATTAAATAGAAGATTGCTAAACTTGTGAGCTAGTAATTTGTGTTTGTGTTTGGGTGTGAGAAAGTGTATTCAAAAGTTTTAAAAAGACTCAGTCTGACTGGAGCTCAGTCAGACTCACTTCTCAGTTTGCCACTGGCACTGTGACTAATCCTCACTTTGAGTCAGGGTTGACCTCTGACCTCACAAGTTTATGAAGTGGCCGACATACTCTGTCATGTCTGAAAGGAAATCTGGCTCATGGAGTTACAACACAGCAACATTCAGGATCCATTTCCATCCCACTGAAAGTCAAAGAGCCATCAAACACTCAATTAAAGATTGTAAACAGTGGGAAACGGGAACGTAGAGCTTAAAGCACAACTAGCACGGTCTTTCTTTGTCACTTGAACAATGAGAACACGAGGAATAAACTTGTTGAGCTACTTGACATTCCAAAAAGGAAAGAAAAAGATCTGAGTGAGTACAGCTCTAAGATTCTCTTCTCGAGCGCGTGCGAGCGTGTGTATGTGTGTGTGTGAGACAGAAAGACAGTGTGTTGAATGTGATGAAACTGAGCTGTTTATGCCCCGGGCACGTTTGGTAATTGATGGTTTGGCATGCTGTAAATGTGAAGCTCGACAGCTGTGGGAAATTTTTTTGCTTAATTGCTTTGGTTGATGTATGTCTTTCATTTTTAAATACATGTATATTGGGTACTGTAAATGTTTTAAAAGCCATGCGCTAACTTACACATTTAAGACATCAACACTGGCCACATGTAAAAACCACATTCTGATGTTGCCAAAATACGTTAAAAAAAAATAATGTCCTGTCTAGACAAATGCAGTAATTTGTACAAAATATTTCTTATAAAGAAAAGCATTTGAAGTCTCTGAGGCTTGCGTTTACGGGCAGTATACAGCCAGGGTGGGGCTACGCGGAATAAAGACTCGTTATTCGCTCCGTGGTTTCCTCATTTCCTTTGGCGGTGTTGTGCCAAATTCTGTCGCCGGTGAATAGTGTGACTCGCTCCTCTCCTCTTCCACTGCTTCAGCTCCCAACCACCTCAGACGGTTCCGCGCCTGGCAGAAGAGAAGCTCCTTTCATGGGTTCGGGGTACGGCGGGTTTGACTGGTATTGGGAATGCCATGATGGAAAGTCAGTTTGATAGTAATGGGGAGGGAGAGAAAGAAAGTGAGAGAGATGCGTTTCACTGAGAACTTCCTAACACTTCAAACTGTGTAAAATCATAGTTTCTAATGTTTCCGGGTTCCTGTTTGTTCAAACACCTCCAATTAGCTTGCTGATAAGAAAATGGTCAAATGAATGAGAAGAAAGCCAGAGAAGAAAGTTCCATCTCTCTCTCTTTGATAAGAGGCTTGACAGCATGCCTCTGGCTGGCTCTTCGTTTTCCGACAGGTTAAGCACGTTGTCCTGTCTCCTGTGGGCATCGGCTCTTGAATGTGTGAAAAGAGATCTTTAATCTTTACTTTCACCATGTTTCTTCTGTTTGGCCAAAAACAGCACTTTCTGTCTAGACTTTTCTATCTACAGAGCTCTCTTTTGTCCTGTCTCTCTCTCTTAGAATAACTGATCCTATCTGTGGATACTGCCTCTGTCCTCTCCTTCCAGCCTGCAGCTCAGTAGCCTACAGAACTGGATTACAATGGGACCTCACCACAGCTTATCTTTACTACAGTTATTTTTGAAATAATTACTGCACAAGGATATCAGTTCAGCATGGATTATGTATATGTTTGTTACTCTTTAAATCATAAGCCTATTCTGATCTTTCATTTTGAAGAATTCATTAAATGCAGATGTTTACTACTGTGTTGAAAATGCTAGAAACTGAGTGTGTACTTTCCTCCTTTATTTACTATCAGCAGTGAGATAGTTGGCTGGTGGTAATAGTCGTAATGACTAAAAGTATCCTAAGTGAAAAGATTCAAAAGCTTGCTACCACACATGTCTGTGTGTTTGTGGGTATGTATGTGTATTTATGTTCTTGTCTGTGTGCACATGTTAGTGTCTGCACTGATGACACATTCAGGGAATAAATGAGTTTGCATCTGTCATGTATATGTTGACTGATATTTTCTTATTGCTTCTGTGTTTTTTTACTATCCTGACATGTTTTTGGCATTCATATTCAGAAATTAATGTCAGACACAATACAAACGGAACACAACAAGAATATATAAACAGCAAAAAACATGCTCAAATTCAGCATGGAAAAACGACAGGGCCAAGCACAACGTACGCTCTGGTCATAATACAGAGAGTCTGTTTTTCATTGCTATAGGTTAATTGAGACTCTGAAACGGCATAATCTCCAGTTAGATTTTCCATGGTTGTGTGTTTTATGATATTAAGTTTTGATGTTAGATTAAGGGAGAGTCTGGGAGTCTTGTCACTAAGCTACAGGCAGAAAGCCTGCACTGTTTATGGATTAACTTATGTTTCTGTTTCTGATTTCTCCATTTTTTTTTTTTTTTTACTTTGCCGTTGAGGTAGTTTCTGTTTAGTGCCTTTGGAACAAACAAACAGAAATAATACTTAGCAAGAGGACAGTCAAATTTTACTAGGCCATAAATATCATTTTATTCATTTATTTACAGACTTTTGTAGAATTTTTATTTAAAAACCATATCCATTGGTGAGAATAAAACAGAAAAATTAAAACGTTTCTTTGAAAGTTTTAAACTTTTAATTCAAATTCATTTAACTACAGATGCATGTCAACTATGTCTTTTGACTTAAAAGACCACAATTAATTGCTAGCATGAATTGTGGTTTCCATGGGTTTAGTGTAAGATCATTTTTGGTCAGTTTTGGAACTATGTTTGTCCTTGGGACTTCAAGGCTGAGTAAAACCAATTTGTAACTCTTCGTTTAAAAAAAAAAAAAGAAAAAAGGAAATATTAACATGGAGTGGAGACATAACAAAAAAAATTGACTCTTCAAATGAAAGGAGATCTGCAGTGTAATTGAAGTGAAAAGAATGGCATTTTATTTTTTGCATGATTTCCTTTTTGCATTCCAGTATAATATGACATTTAAGGCTTTGAAGTCTGCAGAGGCAGCTTCAAAATTACAGCTTTCATCAGGCAATCATCTCAAAGCACCCATCTGACTTTTACAATGCCTCCTCTTCTCTCTGCAACAGACCATGCCTTTAATGACAGTCTCAAAAGCGCAAAAGAGAGTTTGGACCTCAGATTATGTTGGAATTAAGAAGCTTTATCGGTGAAGATAAAAAACAGTGTTTGAATATAATTTTACTGCTTTCTGATCCATGTTGTCAAAATCCATATTAGTCCAGTGAATTGACAGCCTGTGTAGTCATCCTTCATCTGTCACATGAACTGATATACATTGACATAATGTTTCAGTTATGTAGCCAATAAATACCAAGTCACTGCATTCTTTGCATATAAATTTGGGCTAACTTGATTAGTGAACTTACAGCAAAACAAACAAACAAACAAACAAACAAACAAATAAACAAAACACTTCACTTTGCTCAGCCTTTAAAATGACAGACTTTACATCATGCAGTTTAATACAATGATATATATGCTTGAAACTATGTAGTTTGAAATACCTCCATTACCTCATTGGAGAAAACATAGAGGAGGACATTTTTTCCTTTGATAAAATTTGGAAAATACATAAAAAGAAACTTGTTAAAGTATGAAATGATTACCTCAATTAAGTGCACTTATATTTGTCAGAGGAAAACACAGAGCCCAGGGCAGGTTTTCCCTGTATGAGCTCATTTGATTGACAAGTTGTTGCCCCTGGCAGCCATGTATAAGGGAAGTTCAGAGCTTCTGAAGAGAGGGAGAATAAACATGTACATTTGGGATTATGGAACTGGCTGTGAATCAAATCTTTGATCTACTCGTCCAAGTACAAACTCTCTCTCTCTCTCTCTCTCTCTCTCTCTCTCTCTCTCCCTCTCTCTCTCTCTCGGTCTTTCTCGCTCTCTCTCTCGGTCTTTCTTGCTCAGTCCCTGAGTAGAGGGAAAATATGGCCATGTGCAACAACTGAGCAGTTTAATAAATTTGCATGAATTTGTCCCAAAGGCAATGGGGCATGTGATGTCAGAAAATGGAAAACTCCGCATAACTTTGAACACATGACAGACAAATATTTGAGTGAGTTACATTTACATAAATTAAATTACATTATACAATTACACAATTATGACTATGTAATAACTACATAATAACAGTATTTGACCTTTTTTCTTTTTTTTTTAATACGCACACAAGACCAACACATACTTTAACTGTTTCAGTTGTGCTTAGACTTGGTTAGAGGCTAAATCATGAAACAATTGGTTTCAGGAAAGATTTGGAAGGACAGAGAGAAGCCAGAGTGAATCCATGTGTTGCTAGTTCAAGGGAAACTCATCTTGGGACAAATCAGACTGCTTTGCCCCTGCCAAATGGAGTCTGAAACCCCTTTGTCACAGCAGTTAACAAAGACAGTATCCCAGCTCAGCCGGAGAACAAAGCCAGGAGGGATTTTACATGTACACGCTGCATCTACAGGAGGAAATGACCTCGCCACTAACCACCCAATTACACGTAATTACAATCATTCAACCTTGGAAGATGGTTTATTCAATTTTACCATGAGGCCTTTTTCTTTCATACATCCAAGCATTTTGGGGCCATAGAGGAAAATTGTGTGTGTGTGTGTGTGTGTGTGTGTGTGTGTGTGTGTGTATGTGTGTGCGTGCGTGCGCGCGCAAACGTGTGTGTGCATTGGTGGGGGCATCAAGAGAATTGAGAATGGAATCATGGGAAACCACTAGCTCATGTACATCTTTTCAACTGTTCCTTTTTCTATTATGTGTGTTTTATTCAAACTCATTTCCTCATTTCATCTCTTTTTTCGTCTCTCTCTCTCACCATGTCCCTCATAGAAACTTCTAGAAAATTTGTGGTTAAACAAAATAGAAAGAACAATGACAGTCCCACAGTGTTCATTTCTCTTGGAGCAAAACAACTTAATTTATCTGGAAACAGCAACCTCACCTATTGGAAATACCTACCTCATAGACACATTACAAAATGCGCCATTTATATTTTCATGAAAATATGTTTCTCAATACGAGAGCATTAATGACCCTTCTCATGTTTGTTTTATTCTCTGCATCAGTTTAATAAAGGTCAATGGAATGGATCAAACCTTCCATTTACAGAGTTGCTTAAAGCCATTGTGGTGAAAAAAATGACAAATTGGTGTACCTTACTTTTAAGTTTGGCCATAGTCTTCACATGTTTCTGGTGTTTGCCTAAAAAGCTGACTGACTGCCTCCTCATTAACCTGCCTGTGCGTCATGAGAAAATCAGTATCATTAGTTAAGATTTAAATTTGGAGAGCAGATTGACTCTGCATTTTCCCACAATAGCAGTGCCCTAATTCACAACCCGAACACTATTCATACAACCACGAATAAAAAACAAAACCACAACTCAGCGTTGGATTTTCAGACAAGGTTAGTAATGGTCTAAGATGTATGAAGGGTAAGGACTGAATATGCCGGTGATTAAGTGACACCTGAGATTTCAGACTGAATCTCCACACATAGTAGTTGCTTTCTTCCACCAAATGGGCGTCTGACTCCAGACCAGCTAATGATAGGTTACGGTTTGAGTGAAATGACACAAAATGAGCCAAACCATCAACCAGAAAATAATCAGTAAGGGCGAGACATGGCTCTGTGGCCGGAAATCCAGCATGGAGTGTGTTCTGAAGCGTGTTCTTAAGCGTGACAGACAGGTCGAGCAACACGCCTCCCAGCTGTCATACCAAATCTTTCCCCGTCTCTCTCTCTCTCCCTCTTTCTTTCTCTCTTTCTCTCTCTCTCTTCTCACTTGTTTAGGCCTCTCAAGTCAGCAGAAACTCCATTCCATATTGATCCAACTGCCATGGAAAAAACACAGTTTCCTCTCCAGCCCAAATCGCATTCCCCAAAAACCAAAACGCTTAGCTGAGGCATTTATTGGATAAATGAATCTAAAAATTAGGGTGAAACACAGAGAGAAGCATTGAGGTTAGTGTATTGGAGATGAATGGGGTGATGTTGAATAGTATTTTCTTGTATTTTCTCTAGTTTTCTCGAATCTCCCTGTCTAAAGGGTAGGATCCTGAAGGATGTTTTGTGGAGTGGCAGAGCTTAACTTGACTGCAGCTTGTCCTCATTAGCTGATGAGCTCTGAGAGCCATGCTGAAAGGACACACACACACACACACACACTTTCTTTATATCCTAGTAGGGACTTTCCACTGACTTGCATTTTACTGTAAGTATAAGAGCCCTAACCAGAACCAAAAACAAAGAAACATTTTGGTACTTTTTGGTTGAACAGTGACAATGGTAGGTTAAAAAAAATTCCACAGATCCTCTCTAGGTCCCCACTTTATAAGATATTTATATCCTCATGGGCACATTTGGTCTGCACAATCCCACGGGTACACACACACACACACACATACCAGACCAGACAAAGGACAGGATGACTGGCCAGCAGGGACTGACATTCCCAAAACAGAGCAAGAAGACAGTAAGAAGGAGATAAAAGAGTTCTGAGAAACTGATCTAAAGATGTGGAGTTAAAGCATGTCATTACTTTAAGACAGAGCATCTATGGAAATGTCTTTCTTTAATCTTTTTATAATACCAACTTGTCACTGGACATGTGGGTTTGTGACCAATACTTTTTTATATATTTGATGTGGTTGCAGTGAATCTTTTCTCTGAAGATTGCTCGCATAAAGAGAACTAACAAACTCGGGCACTACCATTTTTTCAATAAACAGTACAGTTTGGTGGCTTTAGACAAACCAACCACAATTAATCCCCTATAATGAAGACACTTAAAGGGAAATTAGCTCCATGGCAGTCTCTTTCATTTGGAAATGAAGTGCTTGTTTATGTGTACTGCTGATGAGTGCTTTTTTGTCTTTTATATAGAGAGACATAGATTAGATGAATTCCATGTGAGTTCTCCCTCTCTTGCTTCTTCTTTTCTGTCAAAACACACACACACGTACACACACACACAGACAGAGCAAGAGAGAGAGAGAGAGCAAAAGAGAGAGAGAAACTGAGTTTTTCTCATGCTTACTTTATGAGTCTCCTCTCTGTTAGCATCAAGTGCCTTCCAAACTGTGCTAATGTTAGGGTTTAATGGAGTACAGTCTTTGGGGTTATAAATACCTTCTGAATGCCCTCCCTTTGTCACTGAAATTTCACAGCCTTCGTTTCATTGTCCTGGGAGGTGAGTGCCTTTCGGGAGCCTGACTGCGTTGAAACACTACAGGTTTGAGTCAGAGATAAAAGCCTCCAGTGAAGATCACAGTAACTGATTGGATGCTGATAAAACCAGTTAAGACAGTTAACTGGCCTGTCAGAACTGAAACTGGTCTCAATCTACTCCTTAACTTTGCCAGGTCATTAATTCTAGGCAAACGCCCAGACTGATAGAGATGAAAGAGAGATGATTAAGGAGATTATTCTTTTACTGCACTGAGTATCAGCATTGTCCTCTAATGTGCAGCTGTCAAACTTATGTCAGAGCACAAAGCAGACCCCACTCTCATCTAAAGTGATGTGATTACATCGCATACACTGCCCTGCACCTCGATCAATATGTCTCTGTTTAAATCACTGTCTAGGTGTAAGTGCGAATCAAAACAAAAAGAAAGATACAGATAAAACCAACTCAAATAAAGGTCACTGTTTTATATGTCTCCTGCCTTGAGGTTGGCTGCCAGACCTTATTTTGCTCATGATGTGATCCAGGAAAGAAAAAATATGTCACCTGATTTCTTGAGGGCTAGTTTTGCCTTTGATAAAGGCTACTGACAATTAGTCGACTGTTAAAGAGGAATGTAGCATCAAACAAGCCTGTTGCTTTATTCATCCAAGAGCATATGCACACATACGGGACTGACAGAGTTCATATACACGCCTCAAGATCAATGGCTGAATGAAGACTCAACTTCCTTCGATTTTTCTTGCATTTGTACATGGTCTAATACTGAACTAAGCAGCAGAACTTATGCCACAGACAGCTCCTTAATGGTTACATGCTTGGTTTGTATTCTGCCTGTCTTGAAAGTCACTATGGCTAAAAGCATCTTCCGAATGCATAAATCTAAATGTAAATGTGAGATTAACAGTTTAAATTGTATTCAGTTCTTCCACGGCACTACTCAGTGCTTGATTCTGATTATTTTCGCATAATGATTTTCACGTCACAATTAATTATAGCATTTTGTATGAAATAATTCAGTTTCTTTGCGTCCTTGTTATATTAACACAGCAAAAAGCGTACATAAGAGCTGGCTTAATTCTACCCTACAAGCTGGAAAGTATTTTTCTGATTATGATTACTGGGTGGTTGTTAAGTTGATCAGTTTGTCAGTGCAAATTAAGTTAGAACTACGTTTCACGGTGAAAGCTGGAATTGCTCATCAATTCTAATTACAGTTTTATTCAAACTGTTTTGTGAAAAATAATGATTTATTTGGTGGGAGTCTGTGGTTAGGATTTTAGATCCTGCATAGGGAACATGTAGTGAAGTCTTGATTTGGTTCAGATTTGAATAAAACCTTACTGAGCTTAACAACAATAACTCTTCTACTGCTACATTGTTTCTTTCTTATGTTTAAATGTTTAGAGTCTACACATGCCCCAGAAGCTGAACGGACACACTTATCCACTTTACTGATGTGTGACCAATGGCAGAGATAAATGGATAAAGAATGGACACGGAGAAGACAGAAGTCCATAAAAATAAGAAAGAAATTCTCTTTGCATATAAATGAGTTCTCCTTCAGTTCCTCTCTCTACTGTATAGATTAACACCAATGTAAAGAATGTAAGCTATGTGAATACTTTTAGGGAGAGAGAAAGAGAGAGAGAGAGAGAGAGAGAGAGAGAGAGAGAGAGAATGCACAGTTTACGACGCTCAGCGGCAGGCGCCTCAGGCTTGAGTTGGAAGATGGATGGAGGAGTTTCCCGCTGGGAGCTTGTCTCGGACCCCTGTCTCACACCACCATCTCCAAGAGCTCCCACACCTCTCTTCTCCTCTCCTCCTACCCCAGCCCCTCCCTGTACTCAGTCTACGATACTCGACCACACCGCCCCCCCCCCCCCCCCATCCCACCAGCTCTGCCTTGTCCTGAGCCCTCTCATTAGGAGAGATTTTCACTTCAAAGTGCCCCTGCTATCAACCATCTCTAAAGGCAATTAGGAACGCCAGGGAGAGACTCATCCAAATTCAGAGTATTGTGAGCTGTGGACACTGACAGAGGGAGGGAAGAGAGGGGGGGATAAAAGAGGGAGGAGGATAGAGAGATGACTCTTTGACTGGTAAACGACAGAGTAAAACGCTGTGTAATTAACTGACACTCAAAACAGCCCAGCAGGGGGGGAGGGACAGAGAGAGAGAAAGAAAAGAAGAAATTCAGGAGAAAAGAAGGGTGGAGAGGAAAAAAGGAAGGAGACAATGTCTTTGGGAACTGTCTCTTCTGAATGGATGACAGACAGACAGAGAGAGAGAGAGAGAGAGAGAGAGAGAGAGAGAGAGAGACAGAGAGACAGAGAGACAGAGTGTGAGAGAGAGGTACTGGCAGTACTAAATCAGTTTCATTGTATTATACCAAACATCAAATTCTGGATCATCTCCAGACATGCAGTATATACCTTTTTCAGAAAACATTTCATACTAAACATTTCATGCACATCAATATTGAGTCAATAGTGACATAATCAGAAAGCAAGTGAAAACAAAAGAGAGAGGGAGAGAGAGAGAGAGAGAGAGAGAGCATGCTGGTAGATGGAAGCAACACTAATATATAGGACAGGATTTCAACCGACATTGGCCTCATATATTCTTTTCAAGCCATATATGGCTAGAACACAATTCACAGAATTTTCAAATTCTGTGATAAAAAATCATTCGAGCTATCAAAATATGTGCATATGAACAATTGCTGTATGACCACAATGTTGAAGAAATAAGCAACAGATCAACCTTTCCTAGGTCATCCTTTCTGATTTTACACCATTTTTAATTCCTCCTGTGGCATGTCTTTGAGAGTCTTTCGGACAGTCGGTGTCAGTTGAATGTATACGGTTTTGGAGTTTTGAAGTTGTCTCTGTGTAGTAGTTCCATCTGCCTGCTGCTCTGCAGTAGCTGGCAGTTGGAATTGGTATTTCCTTTAGCAGTGCTGTGAGAAGTAATTAATTGGCAGTAATAGGAGAGTAATAAAAGAGAGATAATAAGCATTCTTTTAAAGACACTCAGAACACACACACACACACACACACACACACACACACACACACAGTGCATTCAGATTTAGTTCAATGTAATACTTAAGCACAGTATAGATATTGTATGGCAACTCCAAATTCTTTCTTTTTTTTTTGTCAAAACTACATACAAATGTGTGTACTTGCATAAAAATGTGTGCCTGTCTGTGTGTGTGTGTGTGTGTGTGTGGGTAACTGCCCCCCCCCCTCTCTCTCTCTGAGGAATTGAAGGTGTGAACCATAATGAGCATAATCTCTTTGTGAGTGTGTGTAACAGTTTAAAAGCATGGGCCCCTTGGATTAGCTCACCTCAGAGAAGAAAGCAAACCCTAATAATTACTTCAGAGATCCAGTTCTGTTTAGATTTACATCACACACACACTCACCGACACACACACACATACACATACACACACACACACGTACATGCACACACACACACACACACGCGCGCGCACACATTCACACACTCAAGTCCATCATTGCTCTGTGCGCTATGCTTGATGAGAGTAATAGAGTTAACCTTTCTGGTTTCTTGTTCTCCTCAGACAGGACTCTCTTAGAGAAACACAGAAAACAGGCAGAGCTGAAGAGCTGCAGAGGTAAAAAAAACACTTATTATGAGGCATTTCATTAGATCCCCCCTCCCCCCCAGCACACACACACACACACACACACACACATGCACAAACAGGGGCAGGAAAATAACACTATGACTCAGCCTGTTGCGAAAACATGCTGAGAAATGACATGTTCTCTTTGGAAACATACACTTCTCTGTAAGAACCCTTTTTATAATGATAAAGAGGGAGAAAAACACCCTGCTGAGATGAGACTGACTAAACAGCCAATGTGAATGGCTTCATATTATTCCAAAGTGTAAGCGCTCACAGAATACATGACTATATCTCAGAACTACAACTCAATCAGGTTGCTAACAGTATAAGTGTATTTGCATTACAACTGTTGAACATTCTCAAAGAGAGAGACAAAGCCAAGAGTGATCAGTGTAAAACTGCAGTATTATAGCTCAAGAGGAGTAACTCTGAGATTACCACACACTACCCATGAAGATTGACATTATCTCAGCCTGTCAGCTTCTTCATCCTGAGCAGAGTAAATATCAACCACTCCCTCCGTTCCATGAACAGCCTCTTGTCTCATCAAAGCCTGACTGAAAGTGTTGTTTCCTTCTAAAACCCTGTTGTGTTCAGATTAAGGAGGAATGTTTGGAGGCTTTAACTGACCTCAGAATTTCAGCTGATAGATGATATTGTGGTAGGCCTAGTTTAGCCGCTTTCATCATGTACAGACAAAGGGATTGAATCAGTTAAGACTGAAGAGACTCAGATGGAAAGATATTAACTCCTGAGCCTTTTGTGGAGAGGAGAAAAATTAGCTACTGTTTGAAGTGATGATGAGGCTTTTTCTGGAACAAATGGATGTCAAAATACCATAGCAAGTTCAATTAAAAAGCACACAGGGGGTACACTGCAGATAAGTTGGGATAAGTCAGAAAATTTAACAGAAACAAATTTTATAAAACAAAACAAAACAAAAAAAACCTCAAGAATTCACAGTTATAACTTTTTAATTACAGCTTTAAGATATTTGAACTTGTTCTAAATTTTCGAGACTCCATTTTCTTGTACACGGGCCTGCATTGAAGGACAGATAGACAGACAAACACACACACACACACACACACACACACAAAGTGAGATAACTCTACACATCAAAATCATCACGGTTGCAAGCTTTAAATATGTTGCAGATCATCCTTAGCTATTACCTTAGAGTGTGACATTCAAGTAGCAGTGTTGAGATTAAATTTAATCCAAGGATTCGGCTCAAGGACACTGCACCTTTCAAATGTTTCCTGTTCTTGAAAATAAGAATTTCATTGGAAAAAGAGAGTGTATGGATTCTCTCCATCTGGACTGAAGACACTGTATAGTTTAATTAATGCTAAATGAGGAAACTAGACTACAATCCCTTTCTTGCTGAAAATGTATCATCACAGTATCGTTAAACAGTAAATGTCTCAGTAATACATCAATAATAACTATACATATCATTAATGCAGCCCTGATCAATAAATTTATTGTTAATGTGAATTTAAACTGTTGAAAGCTGTTCCCCATTTAATGCAGCTCATAAAAATATTATTTCCATTTTTTTTTTATTTAATCAAATTCATCTAATCCAATAAACATTAAAAGAGCAAAAGAGAACTCTTGAATTCCCCTTAACACCTCCTGTAGTCCTGCTCCCTTACTCAGCATGTAATGAGGATGAGGAAGACATTCTGATAGACATTCTGTTTGACTGGAAAGAGCTTCACAAAAACCCCTGTGAATCTCACTGGAAATTCATACACAGACACGCAGACACACACACACACAGAAACGCCCACCTCTGTGGTCACTTATCCTAGAATATGTTGTTAAATCATAAACAGGTGGGAAAATATAATCCGAATAAGAGAGCCTTTCATGTCCTTCTTAAATAACCCTGGAAATTCCACACATGCCTTTTCGGGTTGAACAGTATAGGGAAAATATTAAACTTCATATAAAATCAGTGGGAACAGGTCAATGCCAGTACTTTCACACTGTGTGACACACACACACACATACACACACACACACACATGCACATACTGGTTTCCATGTTGGATGGGGACCAACTTTCTGATCAACACCTGTGGGGCCCAGCCTTTCTAAAGATTCTAGAGGTATTAAAAAATTAGGAAGACTACCCATAGCATTATTAGCTTATACACAACTTCAAATATCTGAATTGATGAAGTAATGATTTGACCATACAAAATGGGGACCTATCAAAAATCAAGTGAACATGGCTGATGGGGACCTCATTTACATTTTATTCGCATAATTCACACAAATTCCCATTTGAGTAGTGGGGACACTGCAACAACAATAAGTGTATTACTACTGACAAATGACATGCATCTATATCAAGTAAATCCTCAGATTATTGTGAAAAGGTTGAATCTACAGCTAAGCAGAATTAAAAGATACAGTAGTAGTAGTAGTACATCAACAACAGTTCAAATTCTGAAATTAAGTTTAGCTTAATTGATCATAGATAATGTAGAAATGTAGCATGAGGCCTGCAAATGGATCACTCTTGCATAGAACACCAAGTGCTGTGCATATAGTCATCTTCACAACATAGGAGAATTTATGATATTCATTTATGATATACATGACATTGATATTCCTAGGTTTGACAGGAATATCAGTGTGACTAAAGTGAATATAAATAGATGAAGCAGTGAAAGGCTATCTCTATTCACATAAAAAGGATTGAAAGATTAGTGGATTATTGTCTGGGTATTTTCCAACCCATATCACACCCACAAAGTCAAACCTGTAAACCCTTTTACTTTCCACTGTTGCAGCTATTCTTTCTTTAATTCTCACACAATCACAACTATTATTTTAAATATTTTCAACCACAGTCAACCATCCAGCATTAGCTAACAACTACTAAATCATCTTACACTCATTCCCACTACACTAAAACTACTACTAACTACTAATTGAACTTCACGACATTAAACTCACATTGAAATTGCAGAATTAAACTTTTAATGAGTTCAGCTTTGCAAATGAACTCAACAAACAAAGTCAAATGAACTCAAAAACAATCAATCTCCTATATGTAAATAGAAACACAACTTTCACATATGTCTCCTATGACATATGTTTCCTTGTGGCTATTATTGGCACTTCAAAACAAAACAATATAATGCAAAAATGTTCAAATGTTTTTTAAAATGTGGGAAATAAATTCAACATGTTCAGTAGACCTACTGAACAGACATATACAGTGTGAGTTGCTGAGACATGTGAATGTAAACAAAAACTGCCATACCAGAGAGTTGGTAATCTTCACACTATTTACATTGCAATTTCCTTTTGTAGGCCATAATGCGGGTATAAACGTAGAATTTCAGGTTCTGCCAGTCCCGGTTCTTAAGAGCTTCTGGTTCAGCCTTTAAACATCTCTCACAGTCACTTTTTGCTGGTATAATACAAGATGTGATGAATCGATTCATGTGCCTTTCCACCGCCTACACCTCTGTCTGCTGCCAGGGTATTTTCTTCTGCTGGGTAGCTTTACCTTAAAGTGGTCAGAAAAACAAATTTGGAATTGAAAGGATAAGGAAGAGTGTGTGCTGGAAATCCAATCCAAACTTCTGAATTCTGTATCAGTATTCCAGCATGAACGGTACAATTAAAATGATTTACACTCTACCTATGAATAGAATTACATTGTCATTCAAAAACTGATTTGTGCATTCTGCCACTTGGACTGAAATGATCACTGGGCCGTTTTTAGTTTAATTTGTACACTGACAGTACATCTACAAAAAGAGCAGACATTAGAAATTTGTAAAGAATTCACCTTTGGATAGGGTTCCCACACCTTCTTAAACATCAAATTCAAGGACCTTTCAAGGACTTTCCAGGCCCAACTTCCTCAAATTCAAGGACCCAACACAGCATGGTTTGAGACATGGATCAAGGTTAATTACTGTTACGTTAGCTTTCCTGCTTGCTTGCTGCTGTTCACCGTGCATCATTCGACTTCAGTCACTCATACACGCACGTGACCGTCGCACTTTCTTGAGGCAGGTGGCGCGTGAAACAAGGACACACAGACGGCGAGAGACAAACATGCAGACACCAGAGCGTAGCCTATTTACTAACATTAAGTAAAAAAAAAAATCAAAAGAATTTCAATTTCTATTCTTGCACATAATATATAAATTCAAACACTTTCAATGACCCATGCCTATTTATGTTTATGTCCCCTGTTTCTAGAAATTGCTCACTGACCATAGGTTGAATCCAGCTAGGAGACACTCTATGATGACATTAGGCTGATGTTTAACTAAATTGACTTTTTTCAAGTTTTGTAAGTGTGAGAATTTGCTTTTGTTATGCTGTTTACATTATAATAAATTGAATATTTTTGGGTTTTGGACAGGTGGTTTGACAAAAAAAGACATCTGATGATATCATTTTGGGCTCAAAGAAAAAGTGATGCACATTTTTCACTGTTCTCTGGTATATTAAAGATCAAATGATTTATCATTTAAGAATATAATTCACTGAATAATTGATAATGAAAATAATTGTTGACTGCAGGTCTAAGCACAATCCCACTTCAGTACACTATGAATTTTTGTTATTTTCTTTTTGCCACTTATTGCTAGTTTCTTGTAGTAGTTAATAGTTTCTATTCAGACACTGACTGAGGGTGTGCTGTGGGGACGTCATGAGGATCCAGAATGGAGTGATAATTAACCAAGAAAAAAAAAACATTTGAAGATTAAAATCTGCCCAAATATCCCACTACCACTAACCTTCTAGATGCATTACATTAAACTGTTTGGTGTAGTGATTCACACTAGATTACCATAACAGTAAACTTCCTTCCTCCTTTTAATTGCTTCAAATACACACACACACACACACACACACACACACACAAATAAAACAAAGAGAGACTGTAGAATTAAATCTGAAGTGATGAACATGAATGTACTTGTTGATGAGTGTTGTTTGGACCAGTAGCATCATCCATCTGACTCTTTGACAGGAGGGAAGGATGGGAGTCTTCTACTGCCATGGTATTAGCTGCAAAGCTGGTCATCTGTAAGCATATTTTATAATCACAATATTTTAAAATATGAAAGTATAAAAAAACAAATGGTCAGTTAGATGTAAACACTGCAAAATATGCAAATAAATTGACCACTTGTTCAGACAAAATCTCTAAGATGAGATGCATGCCAACATGCACCAGACTTCAAAGAAAAAAAATCAAATTCATAGTAAAATAATTCTTCCTGCCCAGCCATGCTCTGTCTACATTCACGCATCTTGAATAAAGCAGGCTTTATGGGGACATGACACATACCATGTTAAAGTCCCTTGTGGGGACCAGTTTTGTCCAATTTTACACACATACTTTCTATTTCGACACTGACTGAAGGTGTGCTGTGGGGACGTTGTGAGTAGGTTTGGGTATCGTTTGGGTTTTTTCTGATACCGGTTCTAAAATGATACTTTTAAAATGGTGCCATTGCTTAAGTGGTGCCTGAACCGATACTCAAAAAAAAAAAGGCACAAAACAAAGATTGACAACATTAAAGAATGGCCTTTTTTTATTTCTAAGGCATATTTGAAATTCTAATTGAACAATATATTAACTTAACACCTTAAATAGATAAATATAGATAAATAGAAAACACAAGTTTGCATAACAAATTCACATAATAAATAAAACCTAACCCAGCGACAATAATTTAACACTAAACAACAGTTACAGTACTAATAACAGTGAAATAAATTTTGAGTCGGAATTCTTCGTATTCTACAAACTCTAGCTTCAAACTTTGGCAATTCTTTTGCAGAAATATCGCTCTGCTTTCAAGTGTATCCCATGCATCACCAGATGCTTCATTTGATTTGATGTGTTCCTCCCTTTACATGCAATTGTTTGTTTTTAAACATTTGTTGCATGTCCTGGGCAGGTATTCCAAGTAAGTGGTTTAGTGACTAACCCAGCTAAGTTAACTCAGAGTAAGTAGTAGACCTCCTAATAGAAGAGAAATAACCCATAGAAGTATGCATACACACTCTCTCTGACTGACTGTGATTCTGACTATGTCTCTGACTCTGTCTCTGAGGAATGTGTATCACACAAACACGCACACACAAGCCCCTTTCACACATGCACAGCAACCCTAAAATAATCTAGACTCTAACCGGAGGGGCTGTATGTGTGAACGCAAATGTCTGAATCAGTCGGATCGGGTCCTAAACGGACTTTATTGTACCAGCCCCCGGTGCAAAGGTCGCTGTACGTTCGATTGAGTCCATGTGCAAATAGAGCAGAATATAGTCCAGAGAATGCACAGCGAGCAAGTGGGCGTGTTGATGCCGTTTCTCACATGCGACTGGTGTGAAACCGGAAGAATACAAATATCCGAGGTAAAGAAGAAGGGTCATTTACACGAAGTCAGCAACAAACACGTCTAACTGGGGAAACGACGAGATTCGGGAACTTCTGTTGGTAAGGGCTGACCCCAAAGTTCGATGGGTTGTAATTTTTGCAGCATAGTGTTTGCGTCATGTCCTGCCTCCTGCACGTTCTACACAGGTGCCACCCCTCGCCCAAACGGAGTATTTCGAGTAGGTGAGAATGCGTCTGACACCGACAGTCTCCTGTTGTGTGCTTCACGTGTGAAAGGGCAACTTGCGAAACTGATTCTGCAGACATAGCCCATAGTGCATATGTGAAAACGGCTACACACAGTGTTTCCTCCAGTCAGAGGTTTTAAAATACTTTCAGTCACTGTGTGATCCTGAAGATTCATTAGACTGGAGCTGTTCACACATTGGATAAACGTATATACACAGAAAGACCAGTTCGTAACACGCATCACCCCATTCAAAAGAAAAAAGAACATCAGTCAGGGCAGTCCTGCAGGCTAAAACACTTCACTGGTGTAACACATCAAAGGAGAACATCAAAATTTGTCCAAGCTAACAGGTGGGGCACAAATAGGCAAACAATGCAACTTTGGTATGCAGAATGACGACTCATATTCCAAAACACTTGCCAGCTCTTCTCACAGACAGTTTATAGTACCAGAAAGTCACATGAGAATCCATTCCCAGCTTACAATGGGCACGCAATCAGCCAAAGCTAGGCCGACTGAGGAGCGGGAAAACATCACCTGCTCCAAACAAAAAGCCAGCTCCTGCTGTGATGTTGATGACTAAGGATTTTGTGTTAGCAGCGTGACTTCCTAGCCTCCTGTCTACAGAACGGGCAGGATCACAGCGCTTATGTTACGGTATGGGCAATGATTTCCCGGTGAAACCTTTTAGGTCCACTAATGCCAAATGAGCAATGTCTGAACACCGTATCATTTCTTTACATTGGTACTGACCAGGTGTATCCCTTTGTGGCTTCAGTGAGGCCATTTTCAGGGGTACAGTATAATGCGTAATGCTCTTTTTCACAAAGCACATTTTTATGTGAGAATGATTACCGTAACATGACAGTCAGTTCTCTTTACTTGGGAGGTTTACACAGTTCCCAGACCTCTTCCCAAAAGAGAATCACTGGATGGATGCTGTCGCATCAGCATTGACCAACATCCCTGTGGAATGGTTCCAATGCCAGCCTTACTGTATTTTACTCATTTCTTTTGTTTAATTCTTTTGTCTAATATTTCAATACACATCGGAACGACAGACAAAGCAAAATAGGAACGCTAGGCCACAAATGTAAACATTTTCTGTTCAGCCTCAGTAATTTTTTGAGGCTTAAGTTAAATTAGGTGAAAAGAGGAATAACAGTAAATATCTGTGTTGTGAAAACGCTCCGCTTATTTGAGGTTATAATTATCTTGGTTTCACCCTTCGCTGTTTTTTGTTTTGTCTTTCTTGTGTGTGTGTGTGTGTGTGTGTGTGTGTGTGTGTGTTTTAAATACATAGTAACGGAATATTCTCTCTGGTTGGTATCCAAGCATTCTAACTGTTTTGCACCCATGGGCATCATGATTTTTGAATTTTCCATCCAGAGTTTAAAACAATGGCCAACATTTCCTCAGGCAACACAGCCAGCTTGGCTTACCCTTCACAGGCCAACCGTCTACTCTTGTTCCAAATTCATTACATTACCATAATGGTGGATTATTACTTTAATACTAAAAGCAAAAGTAAGTCTACACCAAAATGCATCCAAATCCATATCTATACATATGGTTAAAGCCATTCAAACACACTCACAAACACATAGATGCACATGCGCACAATTATATTTATTTACCGTAACATAACTAATATGTGGATGGTATCATGAAAGTAAACGGATGTGTGTGTATGTTTTTATTTATGTGTGTATTACTGTGTGGATTTCCACCTTACAACAGCAGGCACAATGCATACTCATAGAGTTAATTAATAACATGACGTCCACTAATAGTTTAATCTGGTGGCTTTGCCTGTGGGAAAGAGAGGCATGATGGGTAATAGGAGCATGGCACGCAGGTTTAGGGTAATGATGGTACACTGAGCTCTGATTCAGGCGCTGTAACGACAGGACCGCATTCTTTTTGAGGTTTACAACTTCAGCCGCTCACGAAAAAACAGCACAAAAACCAAAAGGAGAGAGGAAGTAAATACCCAGATGGAGGAGTAAAAGAAGAAAGGGAACACAGGAAATGTGTTACTCACAGGCATGATCACACACACACACACACACACACACACACACACACACACACACACACAGAGAGCAAAACAAACAAAATGCATGATCAGGATCCATTTGAATTTTTGCTCATTATATTATAAAATATAACATAATCTATATCATATATAGACAAACAGACAATGCGACAGGCATGTACAGAGATAGATAGATAGATAGATAGATAGATAGATAGATAGATAGATAGATAGATAGATAGATAGATAGATAGATAGACAGACAGAACACTGTGTACTGAAGACTGTGTCTGAGCATTTAGGCTTTGCTCCTCTCTCTGATGAACTCATTCTTTGCCATACTAGAGCCAGACACAGGGGGGCGATAACACATCCCATCCCCGATGATTCAGGTCTGTTTATGTACTCACTCTGTCTCATCACACAACCAACAAACAGAGAGAGAGAGAGAAAGAGAGAGATAGACAGACAAGCAGGGAGAGAGCGAGAGAAGGAGAGAGAGAGAAAGAGAGAGAGAGAATGAATCTTCCATGTGGCTTTTCCCATAACCGCTGATTCATGAAGTTCTAAAGAGCAAATCAGTCCGCCAGAGCTTTTGATCAAGGCTCAACGTTCAGCCACTTTACAATGGAAAACCTCTAAAACAAACAAACAAATCTGCCCAAATGAAACTGTGTAAACAGTTTAAGGACAAGAACCGCTGAACTCACACAGGGGAAAGGTTACTGAGCTGGGGGGATACATGTTTTCTTCATAACAGCTAAATAGATCTGACACAAGTTTTAAACTGTAGATAACTTAACACAAGCCCACCAAGTACATACCATACACACATAAACACACACACACACACATTTGCAGACATTCACACAGAACCTACTGATGAAGAACACAACACCCAAAATGACTAACTTTTTCAGTTCATCAGCAAACTGTAATCAAACTGCTCATTAACAGTGTGATTGACCAGAAAACCAAGAAAAGCCTTTGCATATCAGTCTTTAATTGACGTTTATCAATAGTGAATTACACGCACAAACATACATAAAGGCACACAGAAACGATTTGCCAGTGTTTGCTGGAGTGAGTTGTTCATTTGTTTAACAGGGGCATGACAATATGTGCGTGCATGTGTGTGCGTGTGTGTGTGGCACATGCGCGTGTGCGTTTGTGTGTTGTCTTACGTGTGGCCGTGTCCTAAAACACACACTTAGCACTTGAGTACACACACAAACATCAGCAAATACTTGAAAACTGACAACGGCTGTTTGAAGGGGTGTGACGTAAGGGTATATATTTGTGCGTCTGTTTCTAGGACCGTGTGTGATGTCTGTAAGTATACTGTAAGTGTAACTTTGCCTCAGAAAGATGATTAAACAGCAAAGATGTCAGGAATGTTCACACAGAAAACAAACAAGTCCACATCATCTCTGATGGGGAATGACTTTCTCTGAGAGGTACACGAACAGAGCTCACTCATTCTCCTGCTACACACGATCCACAGCACACCACAATACACACACATACAAACTCATCCCATCACCAAACCACAATGCAACTAGTGAGGCGGCAACAGTCTGCCGGGAGGGGGGGGGGGGGGTAAATGTACGAAGAGAATGCACAATCAGATAGTGGTAAATGTGTCTGTAACAAACATGTGTCTCTTTCTTTCACATGTATTTTGCGTTTTGATTGTGTTACCTCTTGCATAATTTTAATTCATCAAACACACTCCCAACAACGTTGTGATCCATTTTGTAAATGAGTCAGGAATTTATCTTAACAATGACAGTAGAGTAACTGGCCTTACAACTAGGTGTGTTAGAGTGGGAGAGAGAGAGAGAGAGAGAGAGAGAGAGAGAAGGAGAAAGAGAGAGAGAGACAGAGAGAAAGAGAGAGAGAGAGTGAGAGAAAGAGAGAGAGAGAGAGAGAGAGAGAGGGAGAGGGAGAAAGAGAGAGAGAGAGAAAGAGAGAGAGAGAGAGAGAGAGAGAGAGAGAGACTCGGTGCATGTGTACTGTGTCTGCACTGGGCTGGGTAAGAAGCTGTTACCCCTGCAGCGATACAGCAAACCTGGTGCCACTGTGTCTCACCTGGGCAGGTTTATGCTGGAAAAGACCGCAGGGCATTTACACATACTCAAACACATATACTGTATGTTCACACATGTCAGCCTTACACACACACACACACACATTTACAGAAACAGGATATTCATATATTCACACATCCACACCCTATGTCCCATACTCTCATTCTCTCTCTGTCTGTCTGTCCTTCTCTCTCTCTCTTTCTTTCTCTCTCTCTCTCTCTCTCTCTCTCTCTCTCACACACACACACACAAACACACACACACACACACGCACACACACACACACCTTATATTGCACACTGCATCATTATTGCATAGATGTAATGGCTTAAAAATAACATAGCTATTTTATAGGACTGAAAAATGTCCATCCATTTCACCTTTCCTTTTCTTGATTAATTGGGTTTAGATAGATTGATTTCTCAAGCATGTACGTGGGCGCACCCAAATTTGACATGCACTTCAAACCACATCAAAGCTATCATTAGAGACTCATTAAGAGTCATGACAGCCTTAAAGAGAGGCCAACATTTCTGACATATTCTTTAAATTCCACTGCTGCTGTTTCATCTCTCTCACGGGGAAAACTCAATCCACAGCACTTTTAACCCTACTGCTGTTAATTTCCGCAGTACTCTTAGACTGAGTGTCTCGTACTTTTTTTTTTTGGCAGGATAAATAAGATGTTCTGACAACTATAATGTAAAGGGAAAAATAACATGTATGAAACATATTGTCACAAGTTTTATCTATAACTTGCTCCAAAGCCAAGGGACACACTGATGAAAATGGTATCGATGAGACATACAACTGATGTTTTTGTGTGCGTGCATATGCATGTGTGTGTGGTGTGTGTGTGGTGTGTGTGTGTGTGTGTGTGTGTGTGTGTGTGTGCCTGTGTGTGTACGTGTGTGTGTGTGTGTGTTTGCGTCTGTGTCTGTGTCTATGTGTATGTGTGTGTGTTCCTTGATTGTACCTTAGGATCCTGCTTACCCAACCATTACATTTCTCAATGTGGTCATACATTTCCCAAACCCTCTCCCACCCTCCACCCAAACATTCATTACAGCCCCAATTATCTGACAGCCCTGAATACAAGCAGACACAATAATAAAAGACACCGACAGAGACACAGACAGGCAGACAAACACACCACAGTCAGACACAATTTCAAACATCACAACAGCACTTAAGAGAAGTGAACTCAAATCAGATGGGATAATAGTTTCTCTCTCTCTCTCTCTCTCTCTCTCTCTCTCTCTCTCTCTCGCTCTCTCTTTTTTTTTTTTTTTTGCATTCCTGAGACCAAATCGAGGTACCAAAGACAGCCGGGCAGAACGTGACCATCGTGAGCGATGTTCTCTGGTTCTAAATATTAAAACCTGAGCTCCAATGGTGACACACAACTCCATGTGAAACATTCACAGCAGAGTTGTCTTATGATACAGAAATATTTCTGCTTTTAGTTGGCTTTCATTTTAGGTTAAAACACACCCCTGGCGCTCTGAGTGAACCAGTCGAGATCTGAGAGTTAATTTGCAATGTTGTCTCAGGTGACAGAGTGTGGGAGGAGATGTTTTTCTTAGATGAGGTAAAACTACAATATGCCTTTCTCCAATCAGATTAGATATTGAAACAAACTACAGAAAGGAAAACAGGTTCTTGTTTGTGTTGTAACTCTATGTATTTTTGGGAAGGAGATACACATCAGTGAATGAGAAAATGTATCTTTAGAGGTGAGATAAACATCAGTAGCAATCTCTATATTAGTCTTTACATTCACAGGTGATCTAAATAATTACTGGTTACGTTACAAAACAAATGAACTTCAAGGTACATGAAAGACCTGTTCTTCTCAGAGGAGGTGACTTGAGCCATCTAAAGTCTGATAGCTCTGTTGGAAAGAACTCTCTTCATATGTTTAAAGTTATTATTAGGGCAAGCATGTAATCCTCCTCTAAATCCACTGCTTTATGGGGGGTAAACAGTGCTGCTAGTGGAGTCTGGTAAAGAGTAAAGATCTTTAACAGATTGGAGGGTGGAACCTTGAGTGTTTGTGTTGTATTGGCCAAATGAATGTGTGACCAGGATTATTTGAAAGAGCAGAGTTCAGACAGCCCAGAGTTCTCATGACCACACAACACACACACACACACACACACACACACACACACACACGCACACTGAGTGAAATGACTCTACACATCAAAATCATCACAGTCATGACAATATTCCATGCAAACAGTCTATAAGATGTCACAGAGAAGTTTCAGTACTTGCACATTACAGTCATTTATTAATGATACTGGCACTACATAAAGGCAAACAGCTAAGGGTTAAGGCCTAATCGAACGGTACTGAACACTTTCAAATGACCTTCAGCATATCATCAGTTTGGCAGCTGTCTGTTGTCATGTAAAATTATTATCATCATAGTTCAGGTTTTATTTCTGTAATCTGTTGCTGCTGTTGTTGTTGCTGCTGCTGCTGCTTCTGTTGTTGTTGTTGTTGCTGCTGCCATTAGGTTTTCTCACATAATATTAGGCCTGACTGATGATATAAGAGCCAAATTCGTTTGGGAATTACGTATTAGATGCACGGGCCAGTTTCCCAAATTCATCATAGGTATAATCTTGTCACGTAAACCTCCAGTAATGCCAAAAACAAGTGTAATGAATTCACCATCACTGGAGGACCAGTACCATGGTGGTACTGGGAGATTAC